>NC_081146.1:2591271-2802340 GCF_958295425.1 Solea solea
GAGACGACGGGTTCAGGTGTTCAGGAACAGCTGTCTCCAAATGAAAAGGAAAAAAAACCAAAAACAGGAGTGGGTGGATGAGGGACAGACAGACAGACAGACAGACGGGGAGATGGAGGGGATGAGTGAAAGAAAATGAGGGGGTGTATCAAAAGACTGGAGATTAATATTTCCTGAGAGACACGCACAATAATTGTTTATGATGATTGACAGTATAAAAAAGGCGGGGAGGCTGTGTGTTTAGTCCGGATGTGTGTGAGGCTGCGCGTGCTGTTCACACACAGATACAAAGGACGGCAAACAAAGCCGGGCTCGCCGTCCACAAAGCTGCAACACATGATATCAAGCAAACACAGTACTCGCTCTCTTTTACTCTCTCACTCACACACACACACACAGAGAGAGAACAGGCAGAGTGTGAACAACAGCTCAGCTCTGTCAGCAAACAATGCCTTCTGGTTGTTGATCCTCAAATCTGGACATAAATCGAGTTAACAATATAAAAAAAAAGCAATCTGTATTTTTCCTCAAGGGGGACATAGATACATGAACGCAGTGCTGCAATAATTCCCATTTCTCATTTGGTTGCTCCTACAGTTTTGTTGCCTCGGGAGCTTCCAGCACAGACGGGTGGGGGACAAAGCAAGAGCCCAAAACTGGAAAATAAGAATTAAAAAGCTAAGAGATTGGATATTTGTGCCCGTTTTGTAATAAATGTGTGGCTTTATAGAAATACTGCTAATAACTGAACGCCACAATTCTACCATCTCAAAATTAAAAGTATCCTTTGTCTATTTTGTACACGCTGCTTTCAAACGCAGTGAAGGCAACATTTGGATACCACCCTTCACCACCCTCCTTCCTTCCTTCCTTTAGTGCACTTACAACCAAGGACAGATATTCTATAGGCTTTGGCACCCTCTGCAGGAATTCAGAAGCACAGCCAAAAATGAAGACCGTCATCATGGGTGAAGCTTTTTTGGGAAATAAGGCGTTTGCTTCATTTAATACACTATGAAATTAAATCTTAAATAAAAAGCCAGCATTCATACATTTTAGAATTACTGACTCACTGTACCATCGAGTCATATTCACCATCTTAGCAGCTCCAATAAGAAATGTGTGCACTTATGATTTGATCGGTAACCCATCCTCATGAAATGATGGGTTTGATTTAAGTTGCTTGTCCAATAAGAAGTCAACATGTGATGCTCATTAACATCTTGTCTTTGGCTCTTTCAATCTCTAGATGGCACTGTGGCCATGAAGCAAAGAGCTAAATCATGACATCATTCTTTTAACCAGTTGTTGAACTGCAGTGTTTTTGCTCATGGATGTGTCCGTCTAACTTTCTCCACGCCATCGTCATGGTACCTGTAAAATCAGTGTACAATTACAGCCGACGTAACCACACTGGCAACAAGTGAAGATAAACATTACTGAGAGCTTTCAGACACTGATGAGGATATTACGCTCACTAATGAAACTGCTATGAGAAGTGTTGTCAAACAGCTTGATAAAAAGAGCACACTGGAGTGATTTTGCTGGTTAGAACGAAATGTGAATGTAAAAAAAACCCACCAATCATTTGAGACTAAATGACATTTAAAACGGGCCAGAACTTAGCTAATGATTTAACACCGTAGCCTTTTTTTTTAATCCTGATCCAAGCTCAGGGCCGAGTGTTCAAACGTCAGGTTAAAATTCCACTTTTGCAATTTATCTTCCTTGCCAATTAAATTGTCTGAACGCGGAATCAGGGCCAAAAAAAAATGACCCACCAAATGTCAGACAAGTTGTGCAGAGCACTGATGAGACCAGAAAACCCATCTGCTTCTTCATCATTCACATAAGTAAAAGAAAAACAAAACAAAGCAGCACAGTGTTTGACTTTCTCCAAAAAACATTTATTAGACAACAATTTTCTTGCTTGCAGCTGAGACCTGTAGAGAAAAAAACAGAAGAGAAAACCATGAAGCATAAACAGACTAGGTGTTTGTACGTGTCTGAAAACTTTACTCAACAATTGATGTCGGAAAAACAGTATTTTAATGGTTTGATTATGCTGCCACTGCTTGTGCAAACAACTACTTGAGTGCATTTTATTCAATCAGAATCCAATTAAATCTCACCCCACACTATAATGCAGCACAGTATTGTGTTTAAATAGGAAAATGTGCAACTTAAGTGACTGAGATGCTATCAAAATGCAATTTCACGGGGTCTTCAGTGAAGACATTTCCAGATAAAACAGTCACTGTTTTTCAGAAGTGTTCTAGCTGGTCTTTTCTGACCCCGTTCAGACCTTGTATTAACAACATCCATCCTCGGTGATCGGATCACTGCCAAGTTCAGGTCTGAACAGCCTTAATATTTCCTGAAGAGTCCTCAGATCACAGAAAACACATTCAGAGGTGGATTTGAAGACAAATGTGTCCACGTTCGAGCTGCATGAACTCGATATGTCCTCAGGACGGATTAAAGACCACCTCAGCTGATGTCTCACCAGCGATAGTTTCAAGGCATAACACTGATCAGTGTACACATACATTCATTTGAAACTATGGACATATTTTTCTCCCACTGGTTAAAAAGTGCATCAGTGAAAGGACCGCTTTGACTCACTCAGACTCCTCTGCTTTTCTCACTCCCTCGTGCATGCACGCAAACAATGACAGCAGACACACATGTACTCGATAAAGACGTCATTCTGTTCTCTCCCTAACAACCAGGCTGTGGCTCCGATCACTAAAGACGGACGTTAATACCAGGTCTGAGCGCCGTCCAATAGAACGCGGCAGAAACCGAGCTTGCAAGCGCACAGCAAAAACATCAGAAACACAAGGGATGACATGTGAGGAGGTAGTGGAGTCACACCAATGTTCTCTGTGCCAGATCTGTGCAGCAGGCAGGGCCAGCACAGGTCTGCTCATCTGCATACTGCTCATTAGCATGGGTAAACAAGGAGAAAACTGGTGCCATACGGCAGTTTTGCCAAGCATGAAATTCCCTCCTCGTGTTCACCCCCTTTACCCTTGGATTAGCACGTCGCTGCATCTGGGTTAGATTGTCTTTTTTAGCAAATAAACAATTCCTGTTGTCTGCCGGACAGGAGACGAACTCGCTGTGTTAAATCTGCCTGCTGAAGAGACACTGGGGCCATTATACAGTACAGCTGAAACACGACGTGTCACATGAAAGCAAACAATTCTGTGATCACGTGCGCTTAAGCCACCACTCCGACGCATCAAGAGAACGTCACATAAAACAGCACCACATCAGTCGGTCACTGTAACTGGCCTTTGTCTGGCCAGCATGTGGTTGTTGTGACACTCATTCATCTGCCGGGGAGCCTGAACTCAGAGCTTTTAATACTAGCAGTGGGTGAAAAGCATTTGTGAGCTTATACTAAAAGCCCCAGTAAAATAATCAGCATTTAAAGCTTTGGCAGGTCCACTTTTGTATCGCTTTGACAAGATAGACAAATAGAGGTGCAGGTTCTCAAAGAGCCAATCACTCTATGTAACCCACAGACCAAGGCTTTTTCGTACAAGTCACAGAAGTATGCCAAGTGGTACATTTAGTCATCAGGAAGTAACATATTTCTGACTAACCCAGAGGACTAACAGACACCACGACTGCACTACCCAATCAACCTTCAAACCCTCTAGAATTATACAAGGACAGACATTAAGAACGGACAGAAGACCAGACGAAAATAGATTTGTACTTCTGAAATACGACTTTGCCACCGTCCTTAGAGTAAAAACCTTCCAGCAGGTTAAAATATTTGTTGCACTCCGTTTCAGCAGTTTTCTGTAAAAACTGTCAGTTGGGCTGTGACTCATCCATTAATTGTGTATGCAGTAACCATTAAAGGTATTAAGGCTAATAGTGTATGAGTAAAAGCACTTAATGTTTGAAGAAATATCAAGTTTTTTGTAACACTTAAGCTTCATAACCTTTAGGCATAAATTGTCAGAAAGACGTGTAACAATTACTAATGAAGTCAGACTATTGGATTAGTTGGGTAACTGGATGGATTTGCCATCTACATTCAGTGGTGTGTATGTCAACATAACAGTAACAAGGGAGGATTTCTCACCTGGCCGGCAATTCTATCCAGGTCTCTGGTTCCCTGGGAGGTTAGTCTGCGACCACTGAGAGAAATGGTGAACAAAAATTAAAAACAGGGAAAACAGTGGAACACTAAAATACATCAACCACATAATGGGCAAAAATCAATACACAAAATACTTAATTCTTCAATAAGTACTTCTTTATGCAACACTGAACCCACTATTACAGCCGTGGTCCGATCAATTCTGCATCCATACATGTTGGCAAAAATTTAAATCACTCATTATCAAGCGTGCAATAAATAATTTAAAATGGATTGCCATTTTCTTTGCCATTTGAAGTAAATAACACTGAGGCAGCCAATTAAGTCTTTGTTAGAGTGATTTCATTTTCATGGCACACATCAAAAACGTACACATTTAGAGGTTTTACAGTAAAACTGCATTTTACTGACAAACGTGTTTTCTATGGTTTCTGAAAATGAACCCCACTGTTGCTTAAATGAGTGGGAGCATGTGGAAAGTGAAACAACCTTTCAGTAGAGGTGCACAATATTTTGAAAATGTAGTCATTACAATATCAACATGTGCAATATAAAAATCCCAAATATGGCTTAATTAAGCAACACATGTCCGACTCCTTTAAAGGGGACATATTATGCAAAATCAACTTTTTAATCATTTTAATACTTATATTTGGGACTCTGGAGGCCCTACCAGTCGCCAAAGTGTGGAAATAGAATACTCAGTCCTTTTTTTGTGGTCCCCCTTAGTGTAAGTATAGGCGATAAAACACGTGATGTTGAATTCCCTGCACTTATGACGCCAGCATGCGCATTTCACCACAAATGTTACCACCCCACCAGTAAGTTTACTTCGAGAGCTCCACCTTGTCCCTATAAAATGCGAGAGTGCAGGCGAGGGAGGAAGAGCGGTATTATGTCAACGCTGAGGGACAAGTGTGCTGTTGGTGGCTGCACAGTGGAGCACAGTGTTTTACACAAACTTCCAACTTCAGAGGATTTTATATATGAAGCTAATGTGCCGGATAAAGTCAGCAAACGTTTGTGTGGTCGCACCACTTCGCATCAGACTGCGGCCAGCGGTCGCCGTATTTAGTCAGTGACCGTATTTCACTGACGTACAAACACACACATTTTTAAGAAAAGGTCAAATAGAGCTCATAACCGACCATTTAAAAATATTTGTTCAGTACGTCATCCATGACCGGAGCAGCAGTTTAGTTTCAGTTTGTTTTGGTATTTCATTGAAGTGAAGGGTTAGGTTCACTTACTAAAATATCTCATTGGTATCAGAATATTTAATACTTAAATTACATTCATTTACATTTTTTCCACCTAACATTTTGGCCTTTGACAATTTTTTTTGCCGGCCAAATTCCCGTGACAATGACCAAAACCCAGCATATACGGGCTAATGTTAACCCTGTTTGCTACACATGGTTAGTGATAAACTCAAAGCAAACATTAGGCTGTAGTGCACAACTTTTGGTGATTTTTTTTGAGCTGCATTATTCACTAACATTTTCGTGGTCGTTTTCACTCGTACTCTGCAGTCATCTGGCTTTACAGGCACGTTGCCATTACCTCCACTTTCCTCAACACACTTGTGTGCAGCATGGATATGTGACTGGGTGAGACAAGATCTAAACAGCACTATGCCGAGAAGCAGAGTTGTGGAGTTCATATGCCTAGTCGGCATTGTGTGAACCTATTTACAGAAATTCACAGACTTTTATTTACATTTTAGTAGTTGCTGGTTTTACAAAAAATATGTCATATTGTTGCCACACAGTATGAAACGGTACCACACATTTTCTTCCAACATCATGCTGCCCAACTTGACAGTTATCATAGCAGCCATAAATTGCCATGCATGTACTACTTATACATTGACAAAGATATTAATATTCAAAGGTTCAGGTTAAAAATGCACAAAGATCTCATTGTGTCAGTGTGTAGAGTTTAGTATCATTCTATTGGACAACTTAATAACAATTGTCCAGCTTTCAAGTATGTGCAACAATTAATATCCTCACCCCTGGGGATCCTTCTCGATCATCTTCAGCAGCTCTAGGGCCTGCAGCACCTTACGAGCCACGTTCTTGGAGCCTACGCTGAAGTGAGAAGGGCACACACCGTTCCTCTGGCGACCCCCATAGATCTTGGTCATGGAGCCAACACCAGCACCTCCACGAAGGTACAGGTGACGGACTGTGGATGCTGACAGGGCAGAAGAGAGTGCGTGTGAATTTAGTTTGTTACGTTGGATATTTGCTTTCACTGTAACCAAGTGCAAAAGGCTGGATAGGCGGGTATGTGGTTCCAGTGACATCAATACAACTGCCATTTAAAATGAAATTGTACATTATCACCAAGCCTTTAGAGTTTAATCACACATTCAATTATATATTTAAGCACCCAAGACAATCATTTGGGAATGTAACATCTTCAGGGATCAGTCTCTTTCGCTGCATCAACATAAGTAATTAAGCAACACAAGTCCCAGAGACAGACCTCATCTACTTCAGCAAACAAAATAACAATGAAGATATTGCCACAATTTTGATTTGGTACATAGGTCTATAGCTTATTTGTCCTTTGAAACAAAAAACAGTCTATCACCATCAAATATTAATTCTATAAGGGTGACTGTGGAAACATTCAACTTGAGCATGTTCTTAAAATACTCTGCATCAAATGTTTGTCAAACTTGCATTGAGAACACAATATACTTAAGTGAATCAAGAAAATGTAACCTATGAGGGAGACCTGGCTGAAATAACTGAAGTTTTAACAATGTGAAAAGTATTGAGTGAGAATTATTTCTAAACCATTCCACACATTATCCATTAAGCTATAACATAAACTGCAGCACTGCATTTTATACATTTATGAAATGCTTACATGGCAGCGGTTTTATTTAAATTAACTTTTACAGCTTTCATTTTATCAATACATTTATGTTGTACATCCTAACACCCACAGGATACTGTACCATTATGCCTGATCATTACCAATACACAATCTGAATAAACGTTTCATGAACAGCTGAAGGCCAAAATTAACAAAAATATTCACTTACCAGCTCTGATGTAGAACCAGTTCTCATCACTGGGGGCCAGCTCCTTGTGCTTACCCAGCTTGACGAGGTCCACCCAGTCGGGCACCTTCAGCTTTCCGGACCTGAGGAACAACATCAGAGAGACATGATGATTTATATTAAACTACATAACAGGTTATGTTAGCCACTTCACTTCCACTTCATCAACTTAAGGTCATGAATTTACCAGACGTTTAAGTAAAAATTGAAGCAAAAATTGAAGCAAAAAACGAAGTGGAGTTCAAGTCATTGAAACAGCAAGAGCAAACTTTGGAATCAAAATACTCACTTCTTCAGGAAGGCCGCCAGGGCACGGACAAACTCCTGCTGGTTGACGTCTTTCACTGTGACACCTGGCATCTGATTAAAATAATATAAAGTTAATTGACATTTACTGGCACGTGCGAGGATCACTGATCAGCACCACGGCCATGTGTATACTCTAGTCCAGAGCATGTCATTGCATGATACGACTAACGTGGTCCGACGTAGAAGGGCAGCTATACACTGAACTTTACAGTCATCCGTCTACATACCTGACCCGTTAGCCTTCAGTTACACTTAGATTCCATATATCAAGCAACGGCATACAATTTATACATCATGATCTTGGTTGCATGCTTTCAGCCGGCATTAGCGTCCCTACTAGCAAGCATGTCAGCTAATGACATGAGGATGTTAATCGCCAATTCTATTTAGCCGTCAATAATTTCTCCAACATTCAACAACGTTCAGTTATACTTCAATCAAGACCCAATCAACTAGAATGAACATTTAATCTGCTCGTTGACTAGAAATATAAAGTAACTTCGCGACAGTTAGCATATGGCTAGTAGGCCCCAGCGAGGTAGCATGGAGGCAGCCATAACCGAGACTGACGATGTGAGACCAGCGCTCACATAAAACCAACTAAAAAACCATTATACACGTCTAATGACTGCACGCAAAGCTCTGCCAATTTCATAAATTACGCGTTATATCGCACCTGGGTACGTTTCGAGGGCAAACGCCAACGTTTTTAAGCAATTTAAGGTGAAATAGCCGGGAAGGGAAAGACAGCGCTTTACCTTGCTTGTGGACAGCGAAGGGAAGAGGGTGGAACGGGGTTTCCAACCCGTGTTAAAACGGGCAGATCTCGATTCTTCACGCGAGAACAGAGCGTTGTTTTTTTCACCGGTGACAATTCGGTGACACTGATCCGATGATGATTTCAAGAGAAGCGAAAGAAAGAAAGAAAGAAAGAAAGAAAGAAAAATAAAAGCTCAGCTAATTTCATAAAAACGAAGTAACAGACATGTTATGAAATTAAAAGGCAATTCACTGAGTCCATTTAAGTTCTTGCATGTTACACAAATTATGGGTGTTCATATAAAAATAAACACATTCCAATGAAAAAAGAAAAAAAGTTTTGACTTTTTTAAAAAATGTTTAAAATATTTAAAAAATATATTGTTTAATTGATCATTATTAATGAATAAAGTATAACAAATTACTGGAGTTATTACCTCTTAAAGGATGTGATCTGTCACTGTCTTTTAAAATAAATGAATGTGGTTGATGACAGATCTCTCACTGAATGGTAGAGTTAAGCTGGAGAAATATCCAGATCTGTTATTGTCAATTAGATGTGCCCTCTGTCATGTACAAAAACATGGATAACATTTTATTTTATTTTACTAAATGCAATGGAGGCATGGTGTAAACTTCTGCGACATTAACTAATACATTCAAATGAAAACACCTTCATCTTTTAAGGAGAAAGATAACAGGTGTAATTTATTTTGATAGGAAGAATCCCAATTTTTGCTTGTATGTATATGAAAACTTGAAAAGCTGCTGTACCTGTCAATATTTCATTAAGATTCATTCATTATCTTTCTGCTTGTTGTGTGGAAACAGAAACTTTACTAACTTCTACATTTAAAATAACACAAATATTCTCTATAAAAACACGTCTTTTAGAAGGATTGGTCTGACAATTCTTAACCAGCTTGATAATGCGGAGGAGCAGTTACTTAAATATGAAGTTGTTCCTTCATACAGTAAATTTCAATTATCAGTCAGTCACACTTACAAAGAAGGGAAATGTTTTCGATGCAGTGCCAGAGGCTCAGAAATGAATATATACACACACATATATATATATATATATATATATATATATATATATATATGTATGTTCTGGGTGTTTCATATACGTATGCATATAATAAAAATCACAAAGCACAGATGCACAAATATCTACATTATGACATACTGTGACCTTCTACGTGGGAGGAAAATGACTGGCATAAAGCCTGGATGGTTCATGACAAGAGTTGTATTGGTAAAAATAAAAGTGAATGAGGTTTCGTAATTGTTTTTTTCACTTCTTTGATTTTTCTTTTTCTGCATTAGATTCACCCACTGAAAGTAACATGCAAAAGATTTAACATTGATAATGGAGGATCCTGTGGTTTCTGTGGACATGAAGTAGAAACAATCCATCATTTGTTACATCAGCGTACATTAAACAATTTATGTCGAGGACGAGAACACAACTTTGTTTTACTGATTTTGTTCATGGTAAAGTTTCACATACACAAGAAAAAAAAAGTGGACTAACTCGGAATGAACTTTGATCATTTTCTGCAAGAACTGCTACTACAGGCCAAGCCGATGTACTAACAGTTAAAAGTTATAAACATGAAAACAGTTTTGACAAAACCCAATTGTGGATACAATAGATTAAATAAATAAATAAAGAACAAGAGAAAGACTATAGTCTAAAGTAGAGCATAGTGTAGAATAAAATAATAATGTAGTTTAAAAGCATGAGAGCAAGAATGGCCAGTGCAGCGAAAGATTAACATTTAACATTCACATTTGGTGCTGAGTTCAAATCCACAGGTAGTTTGTTCGACGATGTGACCTGAGTGAGTAGAACTTAGAGGCTTATTATGAGCTTTATATTCTTTTAATATGTCATTTATGTATTCTGGACCTAAACCATTCAGTGATTTGTAGACCAGCAGCAGAACTTTAAAGGATTTTCTATAGCTGACTGGGAGCCAGTGTAAAGACTTTAAAACTGGAATAATGTGCTACTACTTTTCACTCACGCATCTTCTACCGCTTTGTCCTCCACATTAGGCTCCCAGGGGGCGCTCTACTAATAATAACACTAATAGACACTAAACATAAGAAAGACCGCAAAATTAATCACATTTTTAGGAAGATTCATATGGGTTTCAATTCATTTGGAACAATGTTTATTTTCTCTCAGTTGAAATGTAATTTTCTAAACACAACTTGTATAAATGTTTTTCTGATTAGCTTAACAGAAAATTGGGGAATAAAGATGGCACTTTTCCATTACTCAGTTGTTTTGTTTTGTTTTGCTTTTCCATCAGTGTTAGGACCTGGTACCTGGTGCTTCTTTGGTACCGGCTCTGGCGAGGTTCCAAGCGAGCTCAGTCCAAGTCCCATTTTCAGCCGCTACTGATTGCTAATTGGTAGATTTATCAGATGTGTAACTCGGAGAAACTGATTTGATACCGAAACTTTCTTTTACTTATACTTCTTATAGTCGAAATGCATTTATTTGCACACGGTCCACACTCTGTTGCGATGTTACTTTCAATAAGTTTTCCATAGGTTTTTAAACCTTAAACATCCAACACAGTCAAAACCTGTTTGCTTCCCCCAAAATAAGCAACACCTGTGATCAGTGAGCTGAACTTAAATTTCTTCTGTCCAGCCTCAGCCTTTACCATTACGCCCCCTGATGTTCAGGAGGAATACAGCCAGAAAATACAAATTAATGTGGTTTTAATTTGTATTTTCTGGAAAGTCCGGTTCGTTTGGAGAGGTGTGAATGAGCAACCAAACTCCGATTGGCACCAAAGAAGGGAACTCTGGTCCGTCTAAAAACGTAGGTCTCAGATTTTTGATACAGTTTAACAAGAATATTTTATGTTGCAAGTTTCCTGTTTTATTTTATGAAGGCTACATTTTTTGTGTACTATTAATTCGTAAATATACACTCATTCCCGTGACTGTACGTGAGATGCTAACTGATGTTCGAATAACCAGTTCGATCATAAAACTGGAATTTCAATGTGTGATTTATGCTGACTTGGATAAATAAGTCTTTGTACTAAGGTAACAATTTGCATGGACATTTGAGTAAAATGAAAGGAAAATAAATAAATTAGAATAACTAAAATTAGTAATTTTAACACAATTAAAATTAAGTTGGTCCAATCTTGTAGAGGACAAGGCAAATCATGTCGCTTGTACTAAAGTAATTGAGTTTGACTAACTAGGTAAGTCTTGTGGCATGTACTCAATACTAGCTATGTTGAATTAACTTGAAAATATCCATGCAAATTGTTATATACATTTTTTAAGTTGAGCCAGCACATCATTTGTTAGCATGTGGGAGAAATGTCTGAGTCCATTGTTGCAGCACAAATATTAGGACAGTGACACAATCTTCATGATTTGGGCTCTGCTTGCCTCCACATTGGATTTGAAATGAAACAACTACAACGGAATTGAAGTGCAGATTTTAAGGTTTAATTCAAAAGTAATTGGACAAATAAACATAACCCTAAGCAAAATGTTACTTTTCAATGTTTTGTTGAGAATCCTTTGCAGGCAATGACTGCCTGAAGTCTGGAACCCATGGACATCTCCAAACGCTGGGTTTCCCCCTTTGTGATGCTTTGCCAGGCCTTTACTGCAGCTGTCTTCAGTTGTTGCTTGTGGGTCTTTCTGCCTTTAGTTTTGTCTGGAGTGCATGTTCGATTGGGTTGAGATCTGGTCATTGACTAGGCCATTGCAGAATATTCCACTTCTTTGCTTTAAAAAACTCCTGGGTTGCTCTTGCAGTATGTTTTGGATCATTGTCTATCTGTACTGTGAAGCCCCGTCCGATCAACTTTGCTGCATTTGGCTGAATCTGAGCAGAAAGTATATCCCTATACACTTCAGAATTCATCCGGCTGCTTCTGTCTTTTGGTCACATCATCAATAAACACATTGGAAGCCATGCATGCCCATGCCATCACACTGCCTCCACCATGTTTTACAGAAGATGTGGTGTGCTTTGGATCATGAGCTGTTCCAATTCTTCTCCAAACTTTCTTCTTCCCATCATTCTGGTACAGGTTGATCTTAGTCTCATCTGTCCAAAGAATGCTGTTCCAGAACTGGGCTGGCTTCTTCAGGTGTTTTTTGGCAAAGTCATTTCTGGCCTTTCTATGTTTGAGGCTGATTAATGGTTTGCACCTTGTGGTGAATCCTTTGTATTTACTCTCATGAAGTCTTCTCTTTATGGTCGACTTAGATACTGATACACCTACTTCCTGGAGAGTGTTCTTCACGTGAGTGGATGTTGTGAAGGGATTTTTCTTCACCATGGAAAGGATTCTGCGATCATCGACCACTGTTGTCTTCCGTGGACGTCCAGGCCTTTTTGAGTTCCCAAGCTCACCAGTGCACTCTTTTTTTCTCAGAATGTACCAAACAGATGATTTGGCCACTCCTAACATTTCTGCTATCTCTCTGATGGATTTCTTCTTTTTTTCAGCCTCAGGATGGTCTGTTTCACCTCCATTGAGAGCTCCTTTGACTGCATGTTGTGTGTTCACAGCAACAGCTTCCAAGTGCAAACGCCACACCTGGAATCAACTCCAGACCTTTTAACTGCTTAATTGATAACAGGTTAATGAGGGAAGAGCTCATGCAGCCTTGTTATTTTTTTTGCAGCCTTCTGAGTCAATTGTCCAATTACTTTTGGTCCCTTGAAAAAGAGGCAGCTACGTATTAAAGAGCTGTAATTCCTAAACCCTTGCTCCAATTTGGATTTGAATACTCTCAAATTACAGCTGAGAGTCTGCACTTTAAGCCCATGTTGATTATATAATTGTATCCTGAATATGTTTTCGTCAACAGCTAAAATAACAAAACTTGTGTCACTGTCCATGTGTCGTATGTTCACATAAAACAACAGGATTTTTGCACTGATGTGGAGGAAACATGATGTTTTCATGTCCTGCATGAAAACAACAGATGAGCCAGTTTTCTTGTTCATTGCAATCTCGTCTTCTCCTTCAGTAATTCTTGATGCAGCAGTTCAGTGACTGTGTCAGACGGAGTCTGCGCTCCGGTCATGCAGGAAGTGCTGAACGATTCTGTGAGCTAATCTTTTCAATGAACCGATTCTAATGATTCAGTTACACCGAAAACAACTGCTTTACAAGTCACTAGTTTGTGACACCACACAAAGACGACCCCGCCCACTTTGATTAGGTACAGTAATGGAAAACGACGTGACTGACACCAAACTGAGTAAAGCCGAGTAATGCTAGAACTGTATAATGGAAAAGCACCATAGATTTGTACAGCTACACTGTGCTGGTCCACCATCTTTCACATTAAAAACCACATTAGAATTTTGATTTACTTTCCCTGCACAAAGATGTTTGAAATGCATTTGCATTGTGGGCATGTTTTGTTTGTAAAAAAGCATTGGGCTCAGTGTGCCTCTGCTGCCTGGAGCATGAACCTTGGTCCTTCTGGCAGACAGTGGAAGATTGATTCACAGACTCAATGATATGCTTGACTGCTTTTTTGCTTTTCTCAATAGAGGCACATTTTTCCAGGTCCCTACAATACAATGAATCTCATTTACATGCAAAAACAATACCAGAAAAGAAATCATATAAAGCACACAATCATTTTTCATTACGTTTTTAGAGCAGCATCAAATCAGTTGTCAGTCTCTCCGTTGTAATTTGAGCCCTGTATCAATCTATAAATCAATCAGTTAGACCTTATTTATATACAGTAGCACCTTTCATTCAAATCAATGCAACCCCTCCCACCCATCGATCAACCCCAACAACACATAAGATTCACAAATATGAATATAGGAATTAGGAAGGTTAGATTATCACTATTACCAGTCTGTTCTTAATTTATTTGTTCTGGGTATTCTCCTGTGTTTTCCCTCATGGCTGAGTGTGTGATTCATGTTAACAGTCCAGTGATAGTGACCCATGAACCACCTGAGACAATGTTACGCTCTCAAAGTAACACCATTATCGCCAAAGTTAAAATACTGTGGTGTGAATAGACCGAGCAAAGTTTCACAGGAGGCAGATTTATTCTGGCCGCAAAATTAGATTAAGATGGAGCCAGAGATAAGGTGACTCTAATTACTATTACTTCATTTATACATGTTATTGTTTAACTTTCTACGCAATCTGGTCCAAATTCCTCATCTCTACAGTAGAAGAGTAGGTGATGTTGTTTAACGTATGATGATTTGCTGAGTAAACCTGGTATGGTTCCTTGCCCTTATACGTAAGAACATACAAGAAAAACACACAAAAAGTGAAAGGAACGTTATTTTAGAACCTTCTAGGACAGTGTTTTTCAATCCTGGTCCTCGGGGACCTCTATATCATGAGTTTTTGAGCTATTACTGCAGATGCAGAAGAATACCGAGTCATATGTCCGTACTTTTTACCTTCTGGAACTGCACCTGCAGTGTTGAGCGTCTCGGGCCTCCAATGATTGGTCAAATTTCATGGTAACGCAGATGTGGATGTCTGCGGAAGTTACAAAATATAGTTCTTAATAAGAAGTTAATATGATTTAAGTCAGGTTTACTAATGCTTTAATAGAGGATTTAAGGTAATTTGCTAGTTACCTTATAATACTGAATCAATATACAAAAAATATTAAAATAACTAATATTTAAACAAGAACAATGTTATAATGTTTTCTGTGTTGTTATACAGTAATAATACAAGCACAGTTTAGGTTTAAAGAATGAATGAGGGGTTCACTAAATTCTAATGTAATGAAGATATTACTAAAAACATAAAAAACAAACATGTTTTGTTTTTTTAAATTCAGCATTAATTTGCCATGCTGAGAAAATATTGGAGCATCATATGTGTTGTTAAAGAACTATAAGCCTAAAGGTATGGACATAGATTCTCCTGGTTTATGAGTATACACTGTTTTATAGCACATATCATAAGTGTATATTTTTGAGATATGACTGTAAAATGTCTTGGATAGCTCCATTCATCTTTATTACCTACCATTCATGCCCACTCCATTAAGAAAAACACACTCTGCGTTCAGAGTTAAGAGCTAAACCCTTTTATTGTCTTTTATTGTCTTTTGCTCTGGAATTGAGAGAAAATGGAAGAATCAAAGAAAATGTGAGTGGAAGAGGTTTTCATGATAAAAAAACAAGTATAGAACAAAACACACACATATGTGTGTGTAGGTGCATGTGTGTTCCTTATTTACATGTCCCACTGGCTGGCAGAGTGTTGCCCTTTGCACACAACCGGCGGAAAGGGCAGCCGTGCTCCAACATTGACACAATTGATATGTTTGCAGAGACGAGAGAGAGAGAGAGAGAGAGATAGAAGGCGGGTGGATAAGTGGAGGTCTATGAATCAGGTTTACTCGGTCAGATGGTTTAGTGTGAAGGGGTGAGAGGCAGAGAAAGAGGTCCTGGAGGGTCATACAAACGTCAGATTGTAAAGCTTTGTATAAAGTAACCGTGTCATCGCAGGGCATCACCACAGGTAACTGTGCCTTTTTGATTTACTTCATATCAACATCCTGCCATTTCCTTGGTGTCTGTACTCAACGGCCATGAACATGCTGGGAAGTTGTTTGAATGTTAAAACAGAAACATGCAGGATTTTTACCCTAATTGAAGTCATTGTGATGGTTAAATGTCTTGTTGTGGGGAGATTTGGGGGTTGTCTCCCGTCTCTACTGTCTGTTAGTGGCAAAACCTTCCTTGCAAGATCATGGCCACCAACCCAGAGTCCTCAGAATCAGGAGGTCTCAGGTCTCGCGTGAAACACGGCACTACACACACACACACATACACACTAGCCAGGTACTGGCTTTGAGATCCAGGCAGTGATAGCGTTATTTTAGAAGTTCATCATGGCAGAGCCGGTGAAAAATAAGCAGATTAAACCGCTGAAGCGAGGAAGAGGAAACGAAAAACACAGAAACATGACTCCATGAACATGGCTCCTTGTGTTCGGCGGCTCCGTTGAAAACAAATGTGTCGTACAACCATGTACTCTGTAACAGTAGAGGGAGCTCCGTAAAGAAAAAGGCATTTAATCGACCAAAGTTCCACTTTAACGGAGGCAATTATGGGCCACGCGGCGGTGTAGTGGCTAGCACTGTTGCCCGTCGGCAAAAAGACTCAAATCTGTTCGTACACTTTGACAATCTTTTTGTTGTGTGTCACCCAGTGAATACAACACCATATATGAAATAAATGATAAAAAAAGGTTAGCAAATTCAGCAGTTAATCAAGGAATTACCAATAGTATTCATGGCACAAATGTAAGGTATAGTACATCACAGGTATTCGAGTTCAAATAGGCATTCACACCTAAAGTTAGACAGATGTGACCCCGCTTTTTGCCCTGTGTCAGATGGGATTGGCTCCAGCGACCTGTGACCCTCCTGTGGAGGATAAAGCGGTAGAAAATGAATACACAGAGAGGAAGTGGCAACCAATATGAATTGAAAACTTCACATCAGGTGGATTAGGCTCCATTAATTACTCCAGTAAATCAATTTGGCCGAAGCTCTTCAAGTGGCGAGACAGGAGACAACTGTGTAAAATGATTATGACGCGGTATAAAGAGGTTATTTCATCCACTTGCAATTATTACGGAAAAGTGACGACAAGCCCCGGATGTTCTGATAAGGTCAGACTAATTACGGGGGAATGGACAGGTGGCTTATGTTTGCAGCAGCAAATCTCTGCAGTGCACGCGAGGGTGTTGTTTGAGAACACACTGGAATTAGCTGCCAATCGCTTTGCTGGGAATGACTCACCTGGGGAGTGTGTGAACGTGTGTCAGTAAAGTCTCTATTGTTTTCCAGTGTGAATGTGTGAATAATGTATGGTGGTGGGCTGCGGGGGGGGGGAGGAAGCGAGACAAAACAAAGACAAGGAAAAAAAGAAGAGAGTGTCAAAGCCAGCTTGGCGCTTGTTGCACATTCTCAGAGGAGAAGTTCTGTCAAGTCTGCGCTGACCTTTTCACTCTCCAGGCACGTTTACAGCTCTCCAATAGCTATCAAAATAATCTAGTTTCTCACTGCCCATCTCTCTGCTCCTGGCACATGCCTGCGTCACGTTCTCTCCCATTTCCACATCTGTACTCCCCCTTCCCTCCTGTGCAGACTGTTTTTCATTATTCTGCCCTTATGCTTAACCTCAGAATATCCTCCACTCTTTGCCACTGTGTTTTCATTTGTATTCCCTCGATCTGTTTATTTGTTTTTGTCTGATGATGCAAATGACTGCTGGTGCAGCACCAGTCTTTGGTTACTGTGGTTACTGTGGTTACTGTCACAGGCTGTTTTATTTTTCTGTTGACGTGATGAATTATTAAATCAGATTTGTGTCACTTTGCCTGCATTTACGTTGTTTAAAGCTGATCAAGTTCCGATTCCCTGCAGATCAATCTTGACATTAATTCATATTAATAACTACACGTGTCTTGCATCGAATTCTACAATTACTCCGTCAACGCAAATTATACAGTTTGTAAGACCACTTTATGATACACGATATGTAAAATAAGATATAACAATGGATACGACAAACATCCATGGAAGAGCGTGCCGTCCTCTGGAGCTATAGCTCACCCACAAATTGACTTGTGTCTCTGATTTCCCCCAATGGGGGAATCGATAAAGGTACATCTGTGGGTAAGTGCTTCGGTCGGGGTTTAAATATCTTTATTCTCTAACTTACAGATGATAAAACCATAAAGACTCTACAGCACACTTGAGAAATCGCTGGATAAAAAAGCATATAGAGGATTTATCAGAGGGGGAGTGGACTGAAATATGAGGGGACATGAGATGAATCCAAATGAATTATAAATATAAAGGTAGCAACAATTATGTCTTCTTACTGTAAAGTCTACCATGACTTGTAACCTAGCCACTTCTATGTTACTATAACTAAGTCAATACATGTTATAAACAGGTAGATATTATCTCACCTGTGTCCCACTCTCACAAATATGACATTTTCGGTTCTTGTTGATGCAAAAGGGTATTTGTGCAGCGACAGTTGCGTTCAGGTGCAACACACTTGTAGTTATGAATGTGAGCCATCAAATGTCATGTGTAATGAATAAGATTTGAATCGGATTAATCAATGTTCCTGGTAATCTGAATGGAGCCGCTGCTGAAAGAGCCATTAAGTAAATGTCAGTGAATTGAGTGGGTGTGAATCAGACCTCATTTGCATAAGCATCGATAATGTTTTCATCTTTAATCATGGCTGTTTCTGTATTCCAACATATTCCTCGCCTTTATCAGTCTGTTTCTCTCTCTCTCTTTTTTCATATATATAGACATAGACATGGACTTCATGTGGCTGTACTCGCTGAGTCAGTGCATCCTCGCTGTGGCTGTGATCGTGGTAAGTGTCAGGTTGTGCTTGGCGGTCAGTGGCACCGGCGCCGTGGCCGACAACCAAGAGGGAACCCAGACTGGCGGACGTCAACCCGGGAGCGTCTCCTGCTGTCTGCGGCTGTGCCTGGGTTGGGTGGGGGCAGTGGGGGGGGCACTGAAAGTCCCAGTAACTGTGTTACTCAACCTGCGGACCCCCCAGTGTCTGTACACCTGCATTACCTTGGTGTGTTTCCCCCTGCTGGTCAGGCAGTTTACCATGTTCCTGCTTATACTAATCACACTGGACACCCGCCTGCATGATCATCTGGCAAACAGGTGAGCTTGGAAAAAAGCTTGACTTTTAGTTTAAAGCTTCAGTGTGTTAAATTTAAGTTACGTTAATTTAATTGGGCGGAAATTGGAGATACGAGCTGGGTCGGCTCTATGAAGGCAGACGCCACCTTTTAACCCACAAAGGACAAACTAAACTGAAGGCTACATAGTTTCTCCAACACACTTTGAAGGGAAGGGAGCGAGGTGAGGGACAGTTAGCTGCAACGTACAAGTACACCAATAAATGTCGAGAATTTGTTTTTACATGAGGTCCCTTTAAGCCCTAGAAAAATAAAGCTTTATCACCCTAAATGTAGCGGTAATGTAAACCCATCTCTGTTTCCAACAAAACAGGTCAGAGAAAGAAGAAAAAAACAACACAACTCAAGGGCAAATTAACCATTTTAAGTCTTAAGTTTTTCCATGTTAAATTACTATCTAAATAAACTAAGATGAATTAAAAAGTATTAAGTGCTGTCGCAAGTTGTAAAAAAGTAAACTTGCTAAAAACCTTCCTGCCTAACGACAATGTTAACAGCCAGAGGGGGCGCATCTTAGTGACCTGGATGAACCCAAATAAGTCTGCCAGCGATTTGATTTTGATCCGCAGACACATCTGGCAACGACACCCTTATGGCCAACTTGAGAATCTCCTAAAAAAATGGAACCAATCACAAACCCCTGGCACGCTAGAGGCGGGCTTAACCCGATGACAGCAGAGAGGCGACGCCCAGTAGCTTGTGTATGCATCCAACATGGCGGCGTACGTCATCATTGGTCTAATTGGTTGTAAGATTCTCTGATTGCACACAGAAGCATTTTTCATCTCTGCCTCTTGACGACACCCATTCCAGACTCATACTGAATCTCAAATGAGATTGCTGGTAAAGAAGAAATGAGTTCACTCAGGTTTTGCGTGCCCACTGATGCCGGTCTGTGCCAATGCCATTAAAAACCCAACCCAAGTGCACCGCAGAGTCATTTGTCACGGAAGTGAATGCAGATTAAAATCATTCCCACTGTTTTTAATCAAACCCAGAATTAGACTGGATTTCTAACCATGTATAACCATCATAAGGTTTAACACCAATCCTCAGTGTAATTTAAAGAGTTATATAAGATGGACACGTGTGTTTTTTTCATGCAATTTCAATTGCATACAGCACTTAAATACTTTTTTACATGAGTGTGGTGGGGAGGGAAAGTGTGGGCGGCAACATTGGACCAACACTCTCAAGTGTGCTTTTAGCAGTAATGAAAAAAATCAATAAAAAGCAAAGAAAAGAAACAGTAAACATGTCAAGATGTGCTATTAACTGGAACACTAGTACATTAAACAGACTGTTTGCTCAGTGCTCATATAGCTGTTTCTTTATATGTGCTTCTGAGAGGTGGGCGAGTAAATATCAATAGGCTCAAGGCTTTTATGTTTGTGATTGACAATGAACCACAAATGCAGTCTTTCAGTGGAAAGTGGAGAGTACAACTAAGTAAAATATGTATTTTGTTCTTATCTTAAAGATTGCATTTTTGTTCACTTCACACTGATGGAACCAGTAACAAACAAAAGGCTCATACAAAAACAATTCCACACCTGCTTAAATCTACAATATCTTAAGAACACGTTTGTTGCATCATTTTACATCATGGCACATAGGAGTTGTTGATCGACTGCTGATTGTTAAGTTGCAAAAATCTGTATTTCCTATTGTAGCTGTTTGCAACAATAACAGTGTAACCTTGTTTCAAATATGTCCACATCCATGCTGTCTTTGGGTGGTAGGTACTCCTCCATGGTGACCCGTCGTCGAGCTCTGTGTGTGGTCCTGCTGTGCTGGGTGGCCTCTGTTCTGTCTTCCTTCGCACAGTTCTTCAGCTCCGATGTCGTCAACACCCGGAAAAATGGTGGTAGTGGTCCAAGCACAACTGGCCTTGAGCTGCAGGGCAACTGGACAACTTCTTTACCTCTCCTCACCCCTTCCACACTCCCATCATGGCACCACCATGACCGTAAGGTCATTGGGAAGCACCTTCCATACGGAGGCTTCCTGTCCAAGTTTTATGTGGAGGACATGCAGAACTTCACCTATGCTGAGATTCACCGCAGTCACTGGGTCGTGTGTTCTCCTGACACTGTTCTCACTCCCACATTTCTAGTCTATGTTCATGGGATGATGGCTTTTATGCTACCATTGCTTTGTCTGTCAGCACTTTACCTTAACATGCTCTGCATCAAGCACAGGAATATATCTATCGACCCTTCAAAACGAGATTCCTGCCAGGTCCGCACCCTGGCTCTGTCCCTCTCCCTTCTAGTTCTGCTGTGTCTGCCGATCCACGTCGTCCATGCTCTCTTGCTTTTCAATCCCAGCATCGACCCTCCAGCCTGTGTTCATGCAGTGGCCATGTTCCTCTTCCAGCTGTACAGCCTCGTTCCCCAGATTCTCTGCAAACCTTATTGTACAAAAGTAGGCGAAGAACGAACAACGTTCCCTATTTCTGTGCCCAACTTTCCACCTGTGGTAGCAGGAATATCCAGAGGGAAGTCTGTCAGATTGGCTCTGTGTGAGGCAGTGCAGGCAGCTCCGTGGTTATCAGCCAAACACTCCCTCAAAGCCAAAGTGTTCCCCGATGTCTGAGTTCTTGACACAATGGGAGACGTGATCTGTTGTATTAAAAGTAATCATTTTCAATAAAGGGATCTTTCGCGTCTGTTGGAGTGTAGTTGCATGAGGTAAGCTGTGTTTCTATTGTGCTATGGTTCGGTTTGGTACAGTATGGTGCGGTTTGGAATGGTACAGCCCTGGTTGAGGCTTGTGTTTCGACTGAGAACAGTAACTTTACTTAGTAGGCGAGGTGTGGGCTGTTCCATTGACGACCACTACACAATGTTGTGGACAAATTGGTGAGAAAGGAAATAACAGTCTTTCAACCAGGAATGGTCTTTCTTTAGTTTAATAAGCACACAAAGTTGCTTATAAATAATTAGGCTTTAACGCTATGATTCAACGTTCTCCTCTACAATAACACAGTCGCTCAGTCATAGAGATGGTTGGGTGTGGACAGGCACAGTTGCATATAGCTGCTTCTGCATGGATGAGATAAGAAGGTGGCTCATCCTTGTCTTATGTCCCTCCATCAAACTCTGACTATAGGTAAAACATAAACACCAAGAGTCAGAGAAAATATGATCAGGTCAAACATATTTATAAACAACACACTAATACATTACCAATACAATTTCCCACATCACACAACAGACAACAATGGAGGACATCCAACAGCTCTTTTATTCCTGCTCAGTCTGTGGCTGTCTCAACAAGAGGTCGAGCTTTGTTTGAATGGTAGAATGCTATTTAAAATTGCAGCAACTCTATATTTACATAATTTAAACAGCTGACTGTTGTAGGTGGAGCTACACTATATGGTCAAAAGTATTTGGCCGCACCTATTAACTCTTGATTTGGGGCTGGTTTTCAGGCTTTCGGCTAAACTATATTAATGCTTTAGCATACCAACACATTTTGGACTTGCTTTCCAAATTTGTGGGGACAGTTTGAGGAAGACCCTCTTCTATTTTAACATGACTGTGTCCCAGTGCACAAAGCAAGGACTATAGAGACATAGTTTGAGAATTTTGGTGTGGAAGAACTTGACTGGCCTGCGAAGAGACCTGACCTCAATCTCATCGAGCCCTTGAACAGCCAGGTCTTCTCGTCCAACATCAGTGCCTGACCTCATCAATGCTCTACAGAATGAAAGGGCACAAGTTCCTTTAGACTTCAAAATCTTGTGGAAAGCCTTCCAAGAAGTGTGTACACTGTTATATCTGCAAAAATCCTGAAATAAATGATGTCTTTATAGGCTCTGTGCGTCTGAATACCTTTATCCGTAGAGTGTACCTTATACCATACAATGTGACTGTGAGGAGTCACAGGGGGAAGGGGCCAAAAAAGGGAACGGTGGGGGCTGTATTTTTGGTACCTCTCCTAATAGAAACAAAAAAACAACATGTGCTGTACTGTACCAAACCAAACTTCTTGATGGCTATGGTCAGCGTTGCCCGCTCAGAGAACCAGCTTGAGAGACATCCACTTGCTGTCAGTGCCAACACCTGCTTTATTCTGCAATATCGCCATTAAACAGCCTCTTCTTACTGGGATCTGAAAGTGTGCTGTTCACTCTTCTGTACCAAATTTCAGAGAGAACATTTGTTCTTAGCTGCTGGTCGACTTCATTTTTAAAGTTTGTGTCAGGTGTCAAGTTTAGAGCCCAGGAGGGAGAATACACCACGTGTTATTGTTTGTTACATGTTATTATGAAGGTTATTATTGTGATGCATACGGTGGATTTTTCCTACCAGACGATCAACTACAACCACATTTTCATCTTGTATGAAATAATCTTTCCAAATAGATGGAGTAATATAATTACAGGAGATAAGTAAAGTTCATAGTGATTATAGCCACCACACTGGTGATGATATGAAGTAATATTCTGAATAAAAAATGCCAGTGCCAATTGCCAGAAATTATGGAAAAAATATTTTTTCACAAAACAGGTGTTGTAGTATAATTTAGAGGAGACTACCCAAGTTTGTAGCAATTTCAGAGACGCTACATTGTGTTATGGTGATGATATTGAACATTTGCTTTGTCGGTATTGTAATTTGTAGACAGTCCCTGCCTTCACGCTCGCATCGCATCAGCCAGCTGCTCGATTAGATGAAAGCAAGGTTGTAGGTGATTGTCCGCCTTACTGTGGTAGGGAAAATCCAACAATAACACTAACGATAACATATAACTTTTGCCATGATTGTTCGTTCTTGGTGTATGACAGTTGAATTGTCAATAAAGTCATTTACATGTAAGAAAACATGCGTTATTAATGTGTGGCCTCATGATTTCTTTCTTTAATCCACATTTGTCACCTCCCAGGCTCCGTAATTAAGTAAATGTGGACAGAGGATTTCAAACGTGGGCGTCACACAATTACACTTATGTGAACTTATTGGTATGAGGCAGCAGCAAATTGTTGATTCTCTCTGAGGACTTTGGTGCAGGTAATAAGTGGTTTACAATGCAACATAAACTTCTGCTCGCTAACGATGAGATAAGATATTATAGACTTAACGAGACAGTGTACATTTTATGAAGGGAGTCTTTTGTTATGTGGCTACAATCAGGTTTCCCTTGTGTCCCTGCTGCCACAAGTTAGTTCCTTGTGGGCTAAGTGCAGCTTGTGACGACTATATCAGAACTCCACACAACCACTAACCCTTAAACTAAAAACTTCAGCTCATTAATATTCCTCTGATGTTAAGTCATTTATGTCTTGGTTGTGTGGGAAATGTTAACATCTAAAATGTCTTGCAGACTAAATAAAAAATAAATTCCTGTTTGTTGTTGGCTTTTAAACTAATCAGCAATCTCGTGCACTGACATTATGCATTACTTGCAAATGAAAAGGCCAGTTAATTATCAGGTCGCACACCAAATGTCAGTGAGAAAATGAAGTCTCCAGATGATGACTCCTACCCCCATCACAGATGTCTGTTTTCTTTGACTGCTCCTCCTGCGGGTCTTATTTTAAGCTTATTTTAAGTCTCTGCTAAGCCAACCACCAGTAATGTAGATATATAAGTGACAGCATTTAATTAAACGTGGTGGTCCAGTGAGGATACAGCATTGTAGGGGAAAAAAATAATTAACCAGTTTATAACACAATCTTCATGACTGTTCTGATTAAACTTGTAAATACAATGTGCTGCTTTCTTGTAATAAAAGGGCCTTGCTCGCACTAATTGGATTGTTCATCTTGAACCTTGTTATTGTAAGAAATCACTGATGGAGGAAAAATAGGAGATTTTTTTTCTTTCTACATGGAATATGGTCATAACAGTCTTCTTCTGTTTTGCTCCAGCCCCCCCAAATTTTTGAATTCCTGGACTGTAAACCCAAATCCATCAACTTATGGGAAACAGCTTGCACACAACTTTTAATTTAGTACAGTGCAGTAACATAAAAGTAGTTAAGTAGAGTTTTTATTTTTATGTTGATTAAACACAAATAAAAGAATGTGTAGTAAGTGAAATATTTTATGTGCAAACTGATATCACATATTCATATATATATATATATATATATACATATACATATACATATACATATACATATTCATATTCATATTCATATATATGTATATATATATATATATATATATATATATATATATATATATATATATATATATATATATATATATATATATATATAAATATATATACATACAAATCAACATACAATTATTTAATTAATCAGCTAAATCAAAGTTGGCTCAACCAACAAAGATTATTGGAAACAGCTTGCAAACAAAACTTTCAGTTCAGTACAAAAACACCAGAGTACACCAAACCCAAAATGATTGTGTCACATGACCCTTATCTGACTGCAAATCTGTGGCAATTCAGCAGAATTGTTTTTTTTTTGTCACACAATTGAATCATTTGTGTTTGTTGAACATTGTATTTTATGTCATATTAACAGGAAGCCTAAATTACTGTATATGACATAAAAAAATACCACATGACTTGTATAGTTTTATGTGTCTTCAACATAAATAAAATCATCTTCATCATTTTTCTGTGCAGTAAAGACATAGTTTTAAGTCAAAACATACTTTTCACTTTTCATCTTAATCCAAACTTGCTTGTGATCGTCTTACACGACCATCTTGCTTCCTGATTATTCTAGACCTCGACACACTCAGCCACTGCCTCAGTCAGTACTTCATGCTACACTGCCAGTCTGAGTAAACCTCAGCACTTTGAGTAAAGCCTGCCCCACACTAGAGGATTTTCAAATCACCGCAGACACAATGAACTTTCTAACCGATTTTCAATGTTTTCATTCTGAGAAAGCACAGACTAGACAATCCAGTCAAGATGCAGGACCACACACTCTGGAGATTCCAGGGATATGGGATCTAACATGACTTCAGAATATAAGCAGACATGGAGTTAGACTGTCGGCATCGTCAGTTAATAGCTGTTGTGTGATGTTTTATGCTGAGAAATGCAAAAAATAACTGTGGATGAAGTCATGGCTGAGAAGATGGAATCAACTTGGCTTGTACAAGTTCAATTTCTATACGCAACATCTGTTTCCCGATACTTTAGTAAAATCACATCTGTTAACCCCTCACACTACAGGATCATTTGTCCAGATAATCTGTTCAAATCAGCCTAGAATCCAAAGGCACCCACGGTTGTCGGAAAGGGCAGATTGGGACGGAAATCCCGCCAATTATCCTCTAGTGTGGAGCTTTAGTTTGTGTTACATTAGAAAACACTGAATTATTGTAAAGACTACAACTGACATTGCACTAAATCAAATTTCTCAGAGTTAGACTGTTACCACACTGAGATAATACAATTGGGTGTTGAATTCTGACTGCATGTATAGATCTTATTTTTGAATGTGGAAGGGGCAAACTTCCTGTTTTCGTACCACACATCCTGTAATGTATCTGTGAACGAAGCGAGTTTGCTCTCTTAATAATGTTGTGGGAATACTCAAAGCTATTGATGAAATATTATAGAGACATGACATGACGTGGATTCTTATACTAAATGACATGATGAAATTATCTGCTGTTCCTTGCGACGTTTTTTGGAAGGTTTTACCTTGTAGCTGACTTCTTCAAAAGACCTTGTCTTTTTTGGCAAGTTTTACCTGCGTTTCATAGCGTAGCCACTTCTCTAGTACCAGACGGTCGTCTGTAGGTTTATTTTATAACAAAGTCAAACAAATGGACACAGGGACACTTCAGTGGGTACTTTAAATTTAAGTCTTTTAGCCACAAGTGAAACGTTTCCTTGAAGGAGGAAAAAGTTCATACGTAAGTTTTTCATCCGTAGTCTCCACTTGTTTGTGGCGGATGATCAAAACGTTCCCACTCTAACCCCTGACTACACATTTGATAGGCTACCTGTTGTTCTAGCGGCCATGTTGTTTCATGTCCTTTCAGCTGCTCAAAGCCACAAACCAGAAGTCTCTGCTCATACGCCACGGTTCCCATCCCCAGCTTAAACAAGGAAACACGAGAAGTTACTCCCCAGAAGAATAATACAACAGTGACAAAAACATGGCAAAATTCAGGCCGGGATGTTTTGTGGACTGAAGAGGAGACTTTATGCTTGTTTAGCTTGACACGACATGCTAACCGCTAGTAACCAGCTAAACTAGAATCCACCAATTACTTGCTGAAATACAACTGAAATGGAGCGTACCACAACGTAGCATAACACAGGCAGACCCATTACTTTCCATGTTTGACCTACAAGTATGTCTCCATTTAACTGTGCATGGAAACCAGTGAACATCACAATATATTGTAGGGTCACATTCAAGATGGAAAAAAGCAGCATCCAATCCACCACAGAAAGCCAATATAAAGAGTTTGTGTTTGGATGGACCATGATATTTACTGCGACTCGTACAAATGAAATATGATGGTCATAAATGAGTCATAAATGGGGAACTCTTCATTGTAAACCTGCTGCAGGATGTTAATCTGAGAAACTATAGCATCAGGAAGAAAATGCACGAGTTATTCTCATTAATGGGCAGATTATAGGACATTCACTGCATGTCATAAACACTGGTGAGGGGAATACAGCTGACTGCTGTCTGCCTTGTCCCTATCTCATTTGTGTGTATATGTCTATTGATTTTGGTAATCACCCTGTATGATTGCAGCGGTGTTCTGATTTTCATCCGGTCGAGCAGCTGAGGAGCATAATAGTCAGATATTGGCCAGTTTTCTGTGGCAGCGGCGTTATTAAAGCTGTGGTAGGCAGGATCGCAGGAAAAACACTTGATTGTTGAATTTAAAAATTGAATTGAAATTGAAAAGGCCTTCAAAGTTTAAGCAGAAAAAAAAAACTTTTTCTTTTTGTTTGGACATAGAATGTCACTTGTTTACTTTTGTGTAAAACCTTCTTCTTTTGTTCTGTGAGGAGCAGAAATAACTGCAGCAAACAGCAAACAATCAAAGCGAAGCCTCAGTGTGGTCGGAGGATCCCACAGGAAAACAAACCTGTGTTTGAAGGACACACATTTCTGTTTTTGAGGACATACAGAGGGACATTCTGCGTTTTATTACCCATCGACCACAGTGGGTGTGATTGCAAGGAGCAGCCGGATCTGCCTCCGCGTCATCATAAACTGATGATACAGTACGTCTGTCTGGTGTTGACTTGTGTGTGCGTTTGCGGATTGTTTGCTACAGCCACAGTATCATCTCATGCTGGTAGCACCCGGCAAGTCCATTACTTTGATTGCTGTTTGACAATCTGTCTTTATGACAGGCGACCATGGAGCCTTGCCATCGATGGAAGAGAAACACATCGATCTATCAAACTGTGACCTCCGGTGGCTTTCAAATCTAGCCCTGTGCACAGATGGACATGTTGAGTGCTTCTCAACAGAATCGGGTATTGATTGCATGGAAGTTAATGGCAGAGTCATATTTTTCTGGGTGCATCCGACTCAAACCTCCTGTCAGCCTTTCTTCCCCTCTATCTTTCCTTTATGATTCATTAGCAGCAGCACAGAGCCTTCTGTTTTGTTTATGCTATTTATTCTGAATGCGCTTACCCACTTACGACCAGCTCCCCCACCTTCATCTCCACTCTGCCATCAATAACTCAACTGTTCCTTAATGATCCAATCGTATGCCTGTTCTCGTTTGCAGGATTTGAAAAACAACACCTGTTAAAAGGGTCCAGTAGCTAGCGTCACACGGCACGCTGCTGCTGCGCTGTTCGCCATCAGAGAAGTGAATATGGTGGATGGATGTTGTACCAGAACAGCCAGAACCGGGCCATGGCGAGATCCAGATCCAGATCCCCACAGATCCAGAGAGAGGCGGTGGAGGTGAATCACCAATAGACTTTCATGTTTGTCACAGAGTCAGATTGCGTCCGTTTGTTTCCCTCCAGGCTCTTAGAAACGTTCACTGACTCTCTGGAGTAAAATGCCGGTATACGGGTCAGATATATTCAGTCTGTCTGTGGGTTTAAAGTGTGCAGTGAACTCTGACAGGTTGAATCCATCTCAGGCCGCCAGTCATGTGACATCCAGAGCTCTGTGCGTAACAGAAGTCGCGAGCAGTTCAGACAGCTACGAGTGAGGAACAGTACAGCCACTGTGGTCACACTCGCGCCACTCCACCAGACTTCTGACAGTTTGGGGCTGATAACCAAGGTTTCAGTGTGATCACACCCACTGTGGTCACTCCTTGTATCAGCTTCTTCAGCGATCACTACAAGACGTCCAGAGTGGAGAGGAATCGTGTGACTACAGTGAACGTTAGCCTGCAGCAAAGAATTTGTAATGTTCATAAAATGGCTCTGACGCACACGAGAACTCATAGTTGGTGTTAGTTTGATTAAGTAACGTTGCGTATTGTTACGTATGTTTCCTCTCCACTCCTGACATCTTGTCGTGATACTGTAGCTGTCAGTCAAATAGAAGGAGTATTTGGTGGCTACACTGCGCACACACAGCTTCTTTGTGTGTTGCACGCGGTGGCGCACGACGGCTTATATTGCCCTATAATGTTTAACTGCTCTCACAATGTTTGACATAAATGTGACGCCAAACAAATCTTGTTGCCCGATTCCAATATGTATCTATATCAGATTTTTTTCTTTTCTTACATGGCCTTTGAAAAGTGACCCATTATAAAAATCTGCATTTAACTGCAGTTAACACTTGGGGACACAAACCACAGGGAGGGTGTGGCTACTGACCTGAAAATGGTAAATGCTCTGTGTGTATATTGAGCTTTTCTGGTCCTGATTGCCACTCAAAGCTGCTTAACACCACAGTTTTTCCATTCACCCTTTCACATCCATCCTCTGACACATGCATGCACAGCGCCTTTTCTATCACATGTCTCTCATACCCATTCACACGCTGCAGGCACAGCCATCAGGAGCAACGTGGGGTTAAGTGTCTTGGCCAAGGACACATTAGCATGTAGACTAGTGAAGCCAGCAATCAAAACCATCAACCTTCCATTTAACTGGTGACACAATTAATCAGCCAGAATGGAAGTAAAAGTTGTGTTGTTATGAAATCTCACTTGAAAAGCTTAAAAAGCATAAAACCGGATTGATTTCCTCCTCTAACAGTATCTGAATCCATGTGCTTTTACTGCTTACACAGTCATGGGAGGAAAAGATCTGAATTCGGTCGTCACCATGGCACCATGTAGTGTAAATGCAGCTCGGGCAAACACGGGTTGCTGTTGTACATATTTTACACCTAAAAATAAACAACAACAACAACAACAAAAACAACAACAGTACAATGCCCAAAACTTACTTTTGGAACTTTTTTTTTATTTTGTCGTGCTTTGTATCTTTCCCCTATAAAGAAATAGTTAGCTATATATCAACAATGACACATGGACTCTAAAGTAAACAAGTGTGAAAGACAGGAGAAGAGACGACTAGGCACAGGAGACGAAGAAAGAGAGAAAGACCGGGAAAGAGAGGAAAGGTAAGAAGGGAAAAGAGTGAAAAAAGACAGCAATTTTTTTTTCTCTACAGTATAGAACCAAAAACAAAACCATGGGAAGTGTACATTTCTTTAACATTTACAATTATAATAATAACAACGGCAATAATAATAACAGTAACAACAATCATAATTGTTCAAACAATAATAATAATTAATAAAAAAATCAATAAGACCTCTGGTTTTCTCATAAAGACAAATGTTTTTTTATGCTTTTCTTAGTTTTTCTTTAAAGATCACTGGACAGTAGTTTGTTCGGCGCTGCGCCTCTATAGGCTAATATTCTGTGTTAGTATAGTTGCTTCATAATGACTTTCAATAGTAAAGTGTTTTCATATTTCTTAAAAGTTTCATTTCATGTTTTAATTTATGTCGACGTTCTTTATTTTTTTTTATACAAACAAGGAATTCAGAGATATGTATACTTGATCTGTCGACATGTTCACTGTGTGTGTGTGTGTGTGTGTGTATGGATATGTGTGTGCATGTATCTGCATATGTGTGGCGTTCAGAGAAAACAGTCCCTCCCTTTTTCTAATTTCCATTCATTCCCTCTGCTATCACTCCCCCTTGCCCTCCTTAATACCACGTTTTAAACCCTTTTATCCTCTTAATGACATTTAAAAATAATTATGCTTGTCTTTAATGCCTCGGCAAGTCGGTTCCCTTTTTTTCTTTGTTGGGAACGAAGACGCTAATCCTTTCATTCCTATAGGAGCCAACAAAGGAGGAGCGATTGAGGTGGGCGGCAGAGAGAGAGAGAGAACACGTGGATGGTAACAGGTGCATGTAAAGGAAGAAGAGGAAGAAATCGAATTATAGTCTTAGTCCAACTAAGACTTTACTTTTAAAATAAATAAAGTCCAACTGAAATTAAATCAACTTCCTCAAAGTCTGACAAACACCCATATAACGTGGTTATGAGCTGAATTGTTTAGGAATGTTTCTGTTCAACTGGTTAAACGGCGGAATAGTGGCTAGCATTGTTGCCTCACGGCAAGAAGGCCACCGGTTTGAATCCCAGTTCGACGGAGGGCCTTTTATGTGTGGCGTTTGATTGTGATTGTTCTCCCCGGTGTGTGTGTGCGTGTCCCGGACTGATCCGATACAGCTCCATTCAGAACACTCATTTAATTACGATCGGTCCTCATCCGATCACGACTTCCAGGTTCGGTGCTATCGCGCGTTTAATCAACGTAAACATGACGTATTTCCGCTTTGTTAGTGCTGAACAGACATGAAAGTGAGACAGTGAGACAGTGAGACAGTGGACAGCGAGGGAACGAGCAGACACACACACATGTGCTGCGTGAAGCTTCTTCTTCTTCTGATTCTACTGCGGGAGAATGAACCCGTCAGAGTGAGGACATTCTGCACATGTGAACATCGTGTATATGTTCAAATGTGCCTGATGAGGAGGTTGTAATTTACGCTCTGTCTGTTTAAATGATGAAGTATCTTGATGTATATGGATGTCAGAAAGACAACGACATGGTCCAAACTGGCCCCCAGCTAAAGGTGTTTTGATCTGTGACACAAAAACAGTCAACTAATACTGACGAGCTGAAAGGCGGCACATGGTCGGCCACTTTTAATTCATTAACGTGATTCCCTGCTACACACAGGGACAAGGACACGAGTCGGATTAAACGGCAAAGCTGAGGTAAATGTGCTTGGTCTCAGCAAGAGGACGACACAAATATATGAGTGAAGAAAGATTTAGTTTTGCTGTGAGTTCCAGGCAGGCCACTCGACAGGGGAGAGCAAAACAGGATTGATCAGGAACTCTGATTATTCCACTGTTGTTAGGGATTTATATACGAGAAGCACTCTGTATAGGAAATATGCTATGGCAATTTAAAAAGAATTTCAATTTTCTTGCAGCTGCCGCTCGATAGCTCTCGGTCAGCTCTGCGATCCCCCCCCCTCCCCTCCCTCCTCTCTCACACACACACACACACACACACGGCGCTCTCTCTCTGTCTCTGCAGGTTTAAAGACTGAGCTTTGCGAGAAAAGCTTTTTTCTCCGGGCATTGAATTATGGCAGTCATCTGCCTCTAATTCTGCTTCCACTTTGGCGGCGGCGCAGGCAGGATGCCAGTGTTCTTTGTGCTCGCTGCGTCCCTCTCCATCAAAATAATTACAGCATCATTTTGTTATTGCCTACATACACCTCACTCTCTCTCTCGCTGTACCCAGCTCCCCCCGACCCTCCCCCCCCCCACCCCGCATGCGTTTGTCTGACTTACAGTATATGGCACAGTCGTTAATGGCTGGTGGGTCTATAGGCTCTCGTTTCCTCAGTCTCTCTCTGTGTGTGTGTGTGTGTGTGTGTGTGTGTGTGTGTGTGTGAGGGTGGAATGGAACAGAATGGACTGGCTGTGTGCAGTATTTGTGTACAGTCGTTCTTAGAAGGCTGCCTGTTATGGCACATTGTATACAAGTGTGTGTGTGTGTGTGTGTGTGTGTGTGTACACTGAATATAAGGAAGGAGACGGGGAGAGGGTAGGAGGAAAGGAAGGTACGGAGGGAGGGTTGAGGGCAGAAGAGAAGGGGACAGGGAGGGTGAAAGGGCTACAGTAGGTACTCCTTCTTGCCCTGGCTGGCGTCGTTCCCATTGAGGAAGGCTTCCTGCACCTCGCCATGTTCATCCAACCCACTGGCCTCATGGGTAAGATAGGAGCCTAGAGAGAGAGAGGGAGAGAGAGGGAGAGAGAGAGGGAGAGAGAGAGAGAGAGAGAGAGAGAGAGAGAGCGAGAGGGAGATCGGAGGGGGAAGGTTAGGTGGCAAAGCGTCAATGTCACTGCAGAGCCATGCAGCATTATCAACAGAGTCAGCATAAATATTATCCAGAACCATACCTGTGACTGATTAATTCATTAGTTCACTGATTGTTAGGTTCAATACCAAGCAAGAATAGGCTCTCGGGTACGGTACGAGCCTTATGGTGGAAATGAAAAGGTCGGGGTCGTGTGGATGTGTGAATACAGGAGGAGGAAGAGGAGAGAGAGAGAGAGAGAGAGTAAAAGACAGAGCGGAAGGGAGGAGAGATTGGCAGAAAAAGGTGGAGGGAAGGTTAGGTGCAAGAGAACAATGGCAGGTGCATCACTTTAAGGCAGAGGTGTCAAACTGCCGGCCCGCGGACCACATGCAGCTTCCCCAGTCGATTACATGCAGCCTGTGACTTAAATATCTGTTATCTGATTTGGTCTGCACACAAAAACATGTATTTTATTTTATTATATAAGATTAACGGTTCTAAGCTCTTTTTTATCGCCAAGCATTAAAGCAACACAGGAAGCAGTAAAAAGCCAAAGTCAGTGGCTCTCAGTTTGAAAACAAGGTTGAAGGGCAGAAAAAGCAGTTTCAGCAGTTTCAGTTTTTGGTCATAATAGATAAATAAACAAGGTAAAATATGCATATGCATATATGCAGTTAGATGTATGTGCATGTAGGTTTTACATATAAATAATGATGAAAGATCTGACCTGTAAATGTGTATGCTGGAGCGGATAGATTATTTATTTATGATTGTTTTGCTCAGTTTTGTCCCATTTCATTGACATTTATTTATCTTTTTTTTTAACATGGAAACATAAGGTAGTAGCAGTGGCAGGAGTATTGATGCAGCCTCAGAAAAGCCATCAAACACATGATAACACCTCCAGAGATCCATATGATTAATGCCTGGTCGCAGCGCAGGTCACAGAGAGCAGGAACCTCTGGAGTCATCTTCCTGCCAGAGTGTCCTCCCACTCCGGGGGTGAGTGACACTCTCATTCTCCTGACCGTGCCGTTTGACTGGCACGCCGACAATCGAGGCCCGACAGAGACTAAGTCCTAATGGCCCTGTCTCAACACTGATTGGTTGTAATGGCCCTGTCTGTGTGCTGATTGGCAGTCAAGACATACAGAACGCTAACTGACGGCTTGTCTGGCCACACAGGGTAAAGTAATGGCCGTGCGTAGCCCACTACACTCTTCCCGGATCATTTCCTGGCAGCCGTGGTGCACAGTCAAAGGCTGCCAAAAAGAGGGCACTTAAAAGGATAGGGACTGCAGGAAGGCTGCTTTTAATAGATGAACCTTGATACACTAACATATAATCGTAAAACATGAGGCCACTCCTATATTTCCCACCAAGACCTGTCTCTGCCGCTAACCTCGCCAAGGTCATCCATCACAGGCTGTGCCAGACTGGAGAGAAGTGTCCCATCCTGATTCTACTGTATGCTGACTCTTTTAAAGACTCCAGTAGGGCAATACATCGATATCAGTATGAGAAAAGATAAAGGTCTTGGATTTTGAATATTGTGATATGGCATCTGTGATGTCTACTCCTGCTTTTTCAGCACTGATGTTCAGGCCTTTATGTAAAAATATGACGACATTTATGATTCAAAATAAATGGAATCAATGAAACATTTCACAGGAAGTCAGATTTGTTTGTGTCCAAGCAGAATGTGACCATTATTTACAGGCAATGTCATTGTTTCTCACACACGTGTGAAGCTGCAATACGTAATAATCTGCCACGTTATGAACAAAAATCAGAAAAAAGTGATCAACTCTTCCAGCATTTTGTGACAAATCAATTCATGCAAGAACACTGAAAATAAATGTTCTAATATTATAATGATTTGTTTTCATCCATTTTGCTTGATTACTACACATTGCAGTGGAATATAACAGTTCAATCATAAAAAAATAGTGACTGCTGCATTCTGTGATAACTTAAATATAAATTATAAATGCAAATATCCTTTATTAAACATTGAACAGACATTAACAGTTACAACTGTATTTTATGTCACACAGATCATGAACTGCTAGAATTGAGAAATTATTGGGAATGTTTTTTGGGTAGATGATTCCTTTTCTTTTAGACTGTTACAGTATTTAAAACATAGTCACTGTCCTGTGAAAAGTATAGAAGCCCATTTCCACCAGAAAAAAAAGAGAGTAAAACTTAGCCTTGATAATAAAAATATCCTCAAAGTAAGTCAAAGGAAATTATGAGATAAAAAGTCACAATTATGAGATAAAAAGTCGTAATTATTAGATAAAAAGTCGTAATTATGAGATAAAAAGACGTAATTATGAGATAAAAAGACGTAATTATGAGATAAAAAGTCTTTATTATGAGATAAAAAGTCTTTATTATGAGATAAAAAGTCGTAATTATGAGATAAAAAGTCTTTATTATGAGATAAAAAGTCTTTATTATGAGATAAAAAGTCTTTATTATGAGATAAAAAGTCGTAATTATGAGATAAAAAGTCTTTATTATGAGATAAAAAGTCTTTATTATGAGATAAAAAGACGAAATTATAAGATAATATTTTGTAATTATGAGATAAAAATTCGTAATTATGAGATACATTTTTTTAATTATGAGATAAAACGTGCACATCTGCTGCTTTATCTCATAATTAAGCAGATGTATTGGCCCTTTCTGTAACAATGGGAATTGTTGTTATTGTTCATGTTGTGGACGGGCGTGAAGGACCGGGAGTGAAAGTGTGAGAGTTGGAGAGTTGACAGCTGCAGCTGTGTGTTCATAGTGTTGAATAAAGACCCAGTGAGCAGGGGTAATGCTCGTCCGAGTCAGGAGACAACAAACTGAAACACACTGATCCATGGCCTCGCTGACCTAACCACGCTCACAATGTGCAATCTTAAATGAGGTAACAGGAGACTTTGGTTACAGCAGATGTTAGACGTCTTTCAGTCTGTCGTTAAAAGACTTAACCATAAGATGTCATTATGACTTTTTATCTCATGATTTCGACTTTGAGTATATTTTTTTATTATCAAGGCAAAGTTTTACCTCTTATTTATAATTATAAATACTAATATTAATTAATATGTAACATTGCCCAGGCCTAGACTCTGGTAAACTGGCCTCAGATTCAAACTATTCAAACATCATTGAAATGCTAAGATATGTCATTTATGTATTTTCTTTTTATGTGTGTGTGTGTGTGTGTGTGTGTGTGTGTGTGTGTTACCTTTCTGCCGAACGGAGCACCAGATGGTGACAATGAGGACACAGATGACGGTGAACACCAGCAGTGCCAGGACGCCACCTATCACTGCATATGGCATGGCACTGGGAGCCTCCACCACTGCACCGGGATCTGAGGAAGAACAAGACACATGAGCAACGTGTGTGTTCTTGTTGTGGAGTTTGTGATGTATCTGGCAAATAGAGAGAGAAGTGCAGATGTGAAGAGCCTGGGTCAAAGACAGAGATGATTCAAAAACCAAAGAAATCACATGAAATACACCAGCGCGAGGAAGAGTGCGGGGAGCAAAACAGGAGACGAGAGAAGTCGATATCTTCCACCCAAACTGGCATTATCACCTTTCATCGCCCCCTTATACTTCACTGAATGTCAGACAGTCGTACTGGGTGAGAAAAAAGGTAGAGAAATGAAGAAACGAGTACATCAGCCTCTAAAAACCCACTCCAACCAAGTACCTGTCAAGAAAACAATGCATTTTGAATGATTTCGCCGTGTTTGCACCGCAGGTGGCACAGGCCTGGGAAATGAAATCAAACACTTAAGCCCGAGATGAGTCAAGAGAAATAAAGAAGGATAAGAAAGGCAAATATACGAGGTGACATTTTCTAACGTAAAATCACAAACTCAACACTCAACAGAATTCAAGTCAGTTATCAAAAATGCTAAATAATCACTGGTTTTAGATATTTAAATTAAACACCAGTCAAATGTTGAAGCGGGGCTTTCTATCATTGTGTGGATTCACTGAGTGCAGGGCTATAATGAAAGAAAGGAAGGAACTCTTCTAGTCTGAACATCAACACTGAGACTGAGTCCGAGTTGCTGACGATAACACAAGCGTCTTCTTTGATGGGGCTGGGTGAGTGTAGTGAAAAGTGCCGGTCAGGCCACTGGGAGGCACGACCATGGAGTTATCGATGCTGCCGCCCTTGGGCCGCGACAGAGTGGGCTTTAAAACACACATCATTAATACAGCGCTCACAAATAAAGATCAGCAGTGAACGAGTGAAGAAAAGGCCGAGGCTGTCACATCACATCACTGCTTGTGTGGATGATCAAATATTGGCGCTCGTGTGTGTGTGTGTATGATAAAGTAAGTGGTTGTGCGTCTGCAGGCGCGCTGAAAGGATCAAGTAGCCAAAAGCGATATTTTACAGGCGCATGAAAAAGCGAGCTGCACCTTTACCTCCCGCCATGCTCTTCTTAATCCACCGCAGCCCAAATGACTGACAGTATCCAAACATGTGTTGTTCCTCCCAGGAGTGCCCTCACATGACAAATTGCTCGAATGTTCCCCAAACTGCTCCGCAGGCAGCTTTTATTATGACTCTTGATGACTTCTCCACTCGTGCCCAGCAGGTGCAACAACCTCCACCGCTCTGGCAGAGGAGCGAGACAGACGCTCCCACTCCCCTCACTCCATCTCTCCTTTTTAAGGAACAGGAGAGGAGACAGAGAGCAGCCAAAGGTGCCGAGTCTGTGTTTGATAAATGAATTGTGGAGTTGAAAAGAGAGGGAACGTGTGTGGTTTTACACAAGCAGCCTTTGTGTCTCCTGCTGTGGAACCACGTAGACCCCTGGTCTCACTTTTGATCATTCTTTCTCTCTTTCTCCCTCTCTGTGTATGAGCACGGACACTTCTTCAAGAAATAGTTGAGTGCTTGTTTGGGTACAAATGTGCTTCCACAATGGTACGGTTTGGTTTGGTACAGTACGGAACAGTCTGGAATGGTTAAGTCCTGGTTCAAGCTCGCGTTTGGACTGAGAACAGTAACGTCGGCGAGCTACGTAGGGTGATATATCCACTCGATGGAAATACAGCGATAGTCAGAATGGGGGGGGGGTGTGTTTGTCGGTGGTTTCCATGGCGGCCCCACCCATGTTTGTCCACATGTGGGGTTCATTTTACTGAAACCATATTGGACCATTCCAAGCCCATGCCTGCTTAGTACCCGGGTAGCCTGGAAAGAGTACTAAGTGGGAATGGGCTTGAAGTGGGCAAACATGTGTGAGGCCCCCACGGACTGACCCATATTGTCATATTGTCATATTTATGGGGCCCTCATGGACATGCTGGCTGTTCATCAGCCAGAGACATGGAGATGGCTGCCAGCGAGGGACAAAAGGAAGAGCAGATTTTATGAGGTGAGCCTTGAGTGAAGTATGTACAATCTGCTTTTTTTTCCCGACACTTGCTCAAGTCCATGATGTAAAGACGTGACGGTGGATGAGTGGTAGAGCGAGTCGTCTTTCAACTGGAAGGTCGAGAGTTTCCAGCTCCGCTAGTCGACATGCCGACGTGTCCTTGGGCGAGACGACTGTAAATGGGTGAGTGGATGACAGAAGCACTATTTAAATACAGAGCCTTTGTGTTTGGAGCTCTTTGTAAACCACTACGTGAACACACAGTAAGTCCATAGAGAAAACCAATGATTTTACATCACAGCACACAGGAGTCGTCGATCATGTGTTGTTCTGTGACTTCTGTATTTACATTTTTGGATTAAATTGTGAGGCAGCAGCAGACCAGCAGCTTATGTGTCCTCATCTGCTAAAAATCAGGATTTTCTCTATGGACTTTGGTGCAGGAGAATGAGCAGTTTACAACCGTTAATGTCCAGACATTAAAGGCCGTCTATTGGCAAGATAAAGCAGAATCAAGCAGGCACATATTTACATTAGGTTTGTTAAATGGTTTTCAGTGAGAGTGAATATTTATTGGAAAGTCTTTGTAATATTCATTTTGGGAAAAGGTTTCCACTTTTTACAAACACATGAAAAATATGGACTATACCTTAAGGTGGATTCATCATTAGCACCCACCAAACACAAACGCTGACAGGGCAACGTGTGTGCAGCTCAACAAACAGCCAGTGATAAGAAGCAGGGCGACTGTGCATGCTGCATACACAAGCATCTGCAAACATGTACGCTCGTGAAGCAGGGCAAAGGAAGGTTGAGGCTGAAATAGGATGTGTGTGCGTGCGTGTGTGTGTGTGTGTGTGTGTGTGTGTGTGTGTGTGTGTGCGTGTGTGCATGTGTGTGTGTGTGTGTGTGCAGGCCACCTGAGAGCCATCAAAGCGCTAGGGAAGAGCCTAAGACACCAAAGGAGAGCAGCAAAGGACAAGGAGAGCGATGGAGGGCAAAAACAGACAGTGTGAGTGTGTGTTACCTTCCGGGTCCGAGCTGGAGCTGGATGTTAGAAGGGTTGGGGTGGTGGGATGGGAGGTGATTGGTTGGATGGAGGTAGTGGGAGTGGGAGGGGCCACTGTGGTGACAGACACATTTTCTACAGACAAACAGGAGACGGGATAACACACATACACAAATGCTATAACATGCAGTGACATTTCCACACAGGACATTGTGCAGGGTTTTATAGCAATGTATAATCTACACATAAAACATGAAGCGGGCTTCAACACGACAGGATATAAATCAGGTTTCATGGCTGCTCTGGCTCAGCATCCTGTTTGATAATCACTGGATGATGGTCTCACAGGAAACTCATCGCCTCCACAATGAGTTTCGAGAAAGAGGATGTAAAATAATAAATGAAGGAAAGATTTAATAAAAACGAAGGGTCGACAGATATGGGTTCTTATTTAATACTGATGCTGCTCTTCACAAATCCGAACAGGTAATGGCTGATATATATCATGCAGATTTATTCCACCACCAGATAAATTGCAAACTACTCACAAAATTGCTTAAGCTAAATGCTAAAACCTTGTGGTCTGTCTCTCCAGTCCAGTTTTGTGTCCGCACTGCAGTGCACTTGTATGTTGAATAAAACAATGATGGATTCAACATTAAACACATGAAACCGGTCATTAAAAAACAAAACAAACAAAAAAAAAAACTTAAGGTTGTAAACTTTTCAATCTCCTTCACAAAATCCCATTGAAAACAATCTGAATCTTTAGTTACTGGGGACACATGAGCTGCTGGTCTACTGCTGCCATGATTTTAAACACAGAAATCAACATATAACATACAGTATTTTAACTTCCTGGTGATGGAGGCAGCAGTGGATCACAGCTCCTGCATGCCATGATGTCAAGAAGATCTTCTCTATCTTTGGTTCAGGAGTGAGGAGTTTACAGAGTGACACAAACTTTAGATGATCTAACAGAGGAGACCAAACATATTATATTATTTTATTCAAGGAAACTTAAGCTGCTTCTTGTCTTCCCCTTAACAAAAAACCTTAACTATGTGCCTTAGCAGTTGAGACTGATGTTGTTTCAGCACCAGAGACAAATGTTACTAATTATTTGACCAAATTGAATGTGAGCGTGGAATGGAATCGATCTGGTTCCCTAACAGGCCACAAAGACGTGGACAGAAGACTTTCTCTGGACGGCCCGGCGTTGAAGGGGTTAAAATGTTTACAGTGACAAACACGTTTCCTTACAGTCAAACAGCATCTGAGGAGACTGACATTCATCTGTGAGGCAAATGGAATCTATAGGAGCGCACACTCCATCACTGACACACTTTGGATGGTACAATGGCAGCAGAGACAAAGACATTGTCTGTGACAGATGCATTCCCAGTGGAACAGTGCCGTGCGGGGACTGTTTCATTCACGGCAGAACAATGGCTTGGATCTTGACACATTCTCCAAATCACTGGCTGAGACACAATGGTAGGTAGAGAGGTGGAATGAGACGGGTTCATATTGCTGCTAAAGACAAAAATAACAGCTGACAAGAAGGAAAATGGAGACGGAGGAGTGGGTGTACCTGCGTACTTACGTGTGTGTGTGTGTGTGTGTGCGTGTGTGTGTGTGTGCACGTGCAGTGGCACTGTCAGAGTGAATAACATGTCACTTCATCAAACAATCAATCACAGTGAACCATGTAGACTTGACTGCAAGTCTGAAGACAATCACACACACACTTGTTTATATATATCTTAGTAAGGACACCCCATAAACATAATGCATTCCCTAACCTTAACCAAGTGACTCACCCTAACCCTTAACCTAACCCAATTCTAACCCTAACCCTAAAACCAAGTCTTAATCTGGAAAATGTCCTCACAAACGTATAAATCCAAGTACACACACACACAAAAATCGCCCCACTATTTGAGAAGTACTGGCCTACTCTGACCCAGGGGTGTCAAACTCATTTTAGTTCAGGGGTCACATACAACACAGTTTGATCTTAAGTGGGCCGAACCAGTAAAATAATAGCATAACAACCTATAAACAACAAGATCTCCAAATGTTTCCCTTTGTTTTACATTTAATGAGGTTTTATCTTCGTTCAACCTGAAATGTCTTGAAAAAAACCATATTATGCAAAGCTTTAAGCATTTACACGCATGCATAACAACGCACAGACCACAGTGGATCTACAGAGGCACACGCACAAATATAGTCATGTAATCACAATGTGACATTTTAACAAATTCGTCATGCGGGCCGGATTGGACCCTCAGGTGAGTCGGTTCTGGCCCACGGGCCATATGTTTGACTGCTCTAACCCAAACAAACCTAATTCTAATCCCAGAACCAAGTCTTAATCTGACCTGCAACAATATGTCCTCAAAACTATGAGTCTGAACCACAGTTTGTCCTCACAGCCAACAACAACAACACATACACACGCAGGTTTGCACAGCTATTCTTAATATTATTATATATATATATATACATATGTATATATATATATATATATATATATATATATATATATATATATACATATGTATAAAAAAAAAAACTTGTTTGCAGAAGCATCTCCTGTGTGACCTGCCCGCCTCTTCCTCTCATTTAAATGACCAGTTATATATATATAAATATACATATATATGAATATATATGTATATTTATATATATATATGTATGTATATATACATATTAATTGTTTTACTTCAGTCCTGTCCTTTGTTTTGTTTTGTGTTTTGTAAAGCGTCTTTGATAAGAGGTAAAAAAAGCAAATATACATATAATATATATATATATATATATATATATATATACTGTATATATGTATATATACACACACACACACTTTCATAACAGTGAACTATAGGTTCCTCCATCTCTTAGGATTTCTCCCTAACTGGTTCAACTTGTTCCTCCTCGTCTTCACTTTCTCTCGACACAAAACTTTCCCCTTTTCTGCTTTTCTATAAAATACATCATGTACATTCCTTCACGGGGAGAACACAACCGAGCACAACTTGACAAAAGGAAAAAAAAAGAAAAAAAAGAGGGAGAAGTGAGGTATAGTGCTGACACAAGAAGAGAGCAAAAAGAGATTGATGATCTCAGGGCCAGTGGGAGAAAGGGAGGCAAGAGATGAAGGAATACTTACCAATAAATTACTCCTGAGCAGAAAGGGCAGTGTGTGAGTGTGTGTGGACGTCTATGTCTGTGAGGACATTTTCACCTTGTGAGGACATTTTGGATGTAAAGGGTCTTTTCAGGGTTAAGATTTGGTTTTAACATGAGGGCCAGAGTTGGGTTTAGATTAGAATTAGGTTAAGAGTTAAAGTTAGACCTTTACTGTAGTTGTGATGGTTAAGGTTAGGGTAAGGGGCTAGGGAATGACTATAAGTGTCCTAAAGATACTGTACAGTAATGTGTATGTGTGTGTGTGTGTGTGTGTGTGTTAGAGAGAGAGAGAGAGTATATTAATATGCAGCATCTGTGTGTGTGTTTCCCGGATAAGCATTAACTGGGTTAAAGGGTTGAGATAAGGGAAAAGTCAGTGATTTCCAAAGTGTGGGCCTTGGCTCTCTGTTGGACTGACAAGGTACTGCAAGAAATTGGAATTTATTTTTCATTTTGAGTTTTGTCATCAAGCTTCAAATATTCACCAAATAGAATTTTTTTTGTTGCACTTTTTCATTTTCATTTGATGGATTTGGACATTTTACAGAAAATGTAGTGCTTCACAAAGAGTGAAAAACAGCTTCACAAAGTAAATTCAGTGAATTCAACAAAATATTGACTATAGAGTCATCAACTATGTGTAAAGTAAACAAAGGTATTAGTGACATTCACTTTTACACAGCAATCTATTTATTAGGGTTCGAGCAACAAGGTTGCAAGAACCCTATTGAAACTGGAAGGATTATTATTATTATTATTATTATTATTATTCTTATTATTCCCCCAAATGAATTGCCTTTTTGAGGCCTTTCCCATACCCCAAAACTCACCAATTTTTGTGACCGCATCAATCCTGGTGTAAATTTACGTCTGAAAAAGGTTCGGGGAATGTGCGTCGAAAATTGAATGTGGGAGGGGCCAATAAGTGCGGCGCCACCTGTCCAAATTCACCATGACCAACACAAATATCGCACATGCACGAAATTCGGTACACATGTGAAGTGGGTCAAGATGAAGAAAAAATTACATTATGACCATGATCCAAACCCAACAGGAAATCCGCCATCTTGGGTTGATTGGCGATTTTTTGGCGATTTTGGCGAATTCGCAGCAATGGTATTTGAACTAACTCCTCCTAGAGTTTTCGTGCGATCACCTTCAAACTTGGTGAGGTCCCTGTGGACCAGTTGAGGAGCTCACGGTATCAAAAGTTTTTTCAAATGTCGCACGGCGCACGAGATAGGGGGCGGCAAAGTTCGTGATGATTCTGATGTTTCGCATCAGAAAAACAAAACTCTTATAACTTTGCGATGGAAGGTCCGATCCGAACCAAACTTGCTACCATTGATGATGGGCCATGGCTGAAGACGTCTATGAAAAAACGGTGAAGTTTGAAAACAGCGCCTCCTTGTGGTGAAAGAAAATACACAAAAAAAAAGTTTTTTTACGATTTCGGGAATAACTTTTACACAGATAATCGTACCGCACTCAAAATTGCTGACAACAGTCAAAACACATGGTAGATGATGCGTGATCAATATGACGACAAATCGTTTAACGGTGTTGCCATGGCAACGACGCAAAGTCGGATTTTTGGGACAAAAAATCAAACTGCTACAACTTCGTGAATCCTGGTCCGATCTGAACCAAACTTGCTAGGATTGATGATAGTCCGGCCCTAAAGACGTCTATATGAAAATATTAAATTTCGAAAACAGCGCCCCCTGGTGACAGTAGACAATATGACAGCTTGTATTTCAATTATCTCCTCCTAGAGCTTTTGTGCGATCACCTTCAAACTTGGTGAGATCAATGTGGACGAGTTGAGCATCAAAAGTTATCAAAACCTTTTTAAAATATTGTATGGCGTACGAGATAGGGGGCGCCAAAATTAGAGATAATAATAATTTTTCATAACAGACAATGAAACTCTTATAACTTCGCGATGGAAGGTCTGATCCCAACCAAACTTGCTATAGTTGATGCTGGTTAGTTGCTGAAGACGACTATGTTGCTGAAACGGTACATTTTGAAAACAGCACCTCCTGGTGGTGGTAGAAAATTCTAAAAAAACAAACTGTTACAACTTTGCCAATCCTGGTCCGATCTGAACCAAACTTGCAAGGATTGATGACAGTCCGGCCCTGAACACGTCTATATGAAAATATTCATTTTCAAATACAGCGCCCCCTGGTGACAGCAGACAGAATTACATTTATAGTTTTTGATGCTGCTCCAACAGGGATTGTTGTATCCACTTGAAACTTAGTATGTGGGACCCCAGACCCTTCCTCAACATGTCCGTAAAAGGTCACCTCCCTACAGGAAGTGGAACGCCCGAAACAGGAAGTAAAGTCTTACATTGTCCGATTGACACGAAACTAGATATGTGAGTTACCGGACCTTCCCTGAACATGTTTACGGAGACGCCGTTGACCGAACAGGAAGTCGGCCATTTTAAACAGGAAGTGCCTTCTAACTTTGCCGTACATTGTCCGATCTGCACAAAACCTTATATGTGACACCAGGGACCTGTCCTGAGCATGTCCGTAAAAGGTCACCTCCCTACAGGAAGTGGAACGCCCGAAACAGGAAGTAAAGTCTTACATTGTCCGATTGACACAAAACTAGATATGTGAGTTACAGGACCTTCCCTGAACATGTTTCCAGAGACGAACAGGAAGTTGGCCATTTTAAACAGGAAGTGCCCTCTAACTTTGCCGTACGTTGTCCGATTTGCACGAAACCTTATATGTGACACCAGGGACCTGTTCTGAGCATGTCTGCAAAAGATGACCTCCCAACAGGAAGTGGAATGCCAGAAACAGGAAGTAACCTCTAAGATTGTCTGATCTAAACAAAACTTGATATGTAAGACAAGGGAACTTCCCTGAACAAGTTTACGGACGCGCATTTGACCGAACAGGAAGTCGGCCATTTTAAACAGGAAGTGCCCTATAACTTTGCCATACGTTGCCCGATCCCCCCCGAAATTTGGATCGACATGCGCGGGGACGCCGCTGAAAATAACTAGTACTGAAAATAACTAGTACCGCGCGCGGTGAATGAACGGGTGAGAGCGCGAGGCACGCGGGGAGCCGTGGCACACGGCGACCCGCGTGGGTCGGCTCGAACCCGTTCAGAACCGCGCGCGGTACTAGTTATTTTCAGTACTAGTTATTTTTTGTTTTCTTATTTAAGTAAAATCAACATATTACCAGTGGTGGGCTGGCCCTGACAATATCAAAAAAGTATATTTTTTATTATTATTATTATTATTATTTTAATAATCAAATTAATGTGTGTCTGAACGTGTCTGAATTCAATTACTTTTTCAGTATGTTATGATTATATTTCCAGAAAGAATATGGTTATTTTTTGTGAAGCTGCGCTGGATTTTCCTGGATGTCATTAAACGCATCGTAGCTCCATGGACCTGCTCTAGTAGTATTGCTGGCCTTTCGTTGAAGCTGCCATTTCCTGTTTGGTTATAACTTTGACTGACGTGTGTCGTCAGCCAATCAAAATGTGATGCATAGTGACAGAACGCCCCAGGCCCAGCGATGTGTCTGGCGCTAGCCCCCGCTGTTGTCATCAACGACGTTTGAACCTTTGGCGGGTTTTGAAGTAACTGCATTAACACCACGATCCATCATGTTTCTGATCTCCTTCGTGTGCACTTTTCACGGCGATCATTTGGAGAAAAGAAGGAAATTATTTCAAGAGGAAGACCTACACCGAAGAGGTACATCATTTATGGTAGTTCCAGTGTTAATGATAAATTGATAACATATTTTAAAAGTGGTGAGGACAAAACTGTTGATCATAAATAGTATCGGGGACGCCTGTGCTTATGTGGAAGCTTGTTTTTGTGTCATATAGTGGCTTGTGAAATTGCGGTGGCTGAGTGACATAACGGAAGATGTGGTGGTAATGATGCAGTAGCCTATAGATGCGCAGTGGTGTGTGTGTGCGCTTTTTTTACTGAAGGCCCTGACTGAAACCCCACGGTACGCCACTGCGTATTACAGTGTAGACATTGAGAAACCTGATTAAAACCTCACATGTTATTTGCTGCCAGTAAATGAAATAGATAAAACTATAATGTCAGGTTTTCATGGGCTATAGAAGACTTTAACTTAAAATGAGCAGTGACATTCTTAGGTTAAGCTGTTTGTGTGTGTGTGTGTGTGTGTATTTGTCAGCTATATAAGACCTTTTCTATCCTCCATGAGGACTAACCTGGTCCTCTTTATGAATTGTGGTTACAGGTTGAAGTTGGGGACAAGTTTTAATGTGACTCCTTAAAAAGGATACCTGTGTGTGTGTGTGTGTTAGTTATATAGTTATATAGTTATATATATATATAGTTATACAGTATATTTCACAGTAACTAAGCCTGAAGGCTGAGGATTAATGAGGTCACTGCACTTATTATCTAAATGATCTTACTATCGCAGGTGACCTAAAAAGGCTTTCTTCCTTCCCCTAACTTTTCCTTATCTTTCTACCCTCACTTACTCACTTACTTTTCCTCTTAACTTTCTACCCTCACTTTGTAGCACCCCTCCCTCCCTCTCTCTCTCCCTCCCTCCCTCCTTCCTTCCTTCCTTCACGTGCCATCATTCACTCGCCTCTCTAGTTTTCCTTCCTCGGTGACTACGTTCCATCACTGCCTCTCTCTCTCTCGCGCTTCAACTTAATTAAGGGGAATGCAAGCCAGTCGTTGTTCTCATGGCCGAAAGCGTCCCTCTTCCCTCATCACATCATATTGTTATTCATTAACACTATATGGCTGCCAATCACGGCACACAGACCATGTTATTTCCAGGGATGGATGTGGCGGCACTCGCGATAATGACGTTTCCCCTTGTATCTAATTCTCGCAGCAGCGTGCCTGAGGATACTGTGCCACCGTTTTTTTGGACGAGCCCCATTAATTCCTTCATGTTGAGTGCTTGGCTGATTACAAGGGCCTCGCCCAGAGCAGCAGTGACTGCGGCTGTGAATCAGCGTTAGCCACTGGTCAGGAGTTCACTGCTGAGGCGGCCAACGCCAACAACAACTGATTGGCTCCGACAGCAACAGAGGTGTCATGTGTTAAGGGGGGAAGAAAAAAAAAAAGAAACTCGGATAAAAAGACGCTCTATTCAAACAAATTATCTTTGTTCTTTCTCCCTACCTTTTTTTCTTTTTTAATTCATTTTCATCCTGTTTTTCAGACGCTTCACTTCATTAATTCAACCGCGGTGTTTTTTCATTCCAATTATCCTGACAGCTCATTACAACAGTGAAGGAGACACTGTGTAATCCCCGGTCACCTACAATACTTCCTTATCTCATTCTGTTTCCACCTTTTCATCATCTCTCCATCAATCCCCCCCCCCCCTCCCCCCCCCCCCTTTGCTTTGCATGAATCTTTAAAACTACCCGTTTTCTTTTGTCTTTTCTTTGCTCGTCTTCTGGCACATTTGCACACACATTGCCCTCTGACTTGTTCTCATGGGACTCTGATGTAACATTACCTGCCATACAAGGTACAGTTACTCATAGCACACATACATGTAAGAAACTATTTCTTTCTTTCTTTCTTTCTTTCTTTCTTTCCCAAACTCTCTCATGCAATCCAATTTTAATGGGTTTTATCGGCATAGAGATTTATCCCAGTGCCGCGGCTCTGTTCAATTACATAAGGGAGCCCTTCAGGCTTTTGCCAGACGTTGAGCGACACTCTCCTCACAGCACATGCATTTACATGCATCCTCACACAGCGCCTGACCACCCGAGACACTGAGGACGAGTTGTTATCCAATCTGATTCTGATTCTGATTCTGATCTGCCAAACTGTGACCACATTGAACACAAGTGTAAATGCAGTGAGCCTTCACAGCATCTCCACGCCAGCTGGAAACATGTCGAGCACAGCTAACTCTGCTTTGGTTGGTTTTCTTCTTCCAAAGACGAGTCTCCAGGACGACTTCACGCGCAGGTGATCGGATCTTGATGCAGACCGGAGACGCATGTTAAAACCAGGTGTAAATGCATGTGGTGAAGCACCATCGGATCATCATCCGATCACAGAAAACACATTCTAACAGCAGGTGTAACACTTTTAACACCATTTACACACAATCATTTACTTCTAAACAATGGTGGCAGAGATGAAACAGCCAACACATCCACAGAAATTGCTGTGTGTGTGTGTGTGTGTGTGTGTGTGTGTGTCGCATACGTGCATGTGACGATAGTCCTAAACAACTTCTCACACTTACATCGTTAGTTTCTTTGAAAGAGTCGCAGGAAGTTAATTGTGTTGCGTTAACGTGCAGACGCTCTTGTTCCATGAGTCACAAACTCATTAACGCACACCCTCACACACACACACAAACAGGAGTGTGACCAGGCAAATGAAACTCAGCTTCACTGCATCACGTTTTTGTGTTCCCTGCTGAGTCCCCTCCTCCTCCTCCTCCTCCTCCCCCTCCCTCCTCCCTCTCTCTCTCTTCTCCCTTCATAAAGGGAAAAAAAACCTTCATAAAACTGAATCAAACAGGCAGCCATGTTTGCACGTTTGTGCTCGGTGCACAGACCCTGATGGCTTTCACAGAGGGGAGGGCTGACATCAAATGTGAGCCAGAGAGAAAGAGAGAAAGAGAGAAAGAGAGAGAGATGGTAGTTTTTCTGCACCTCCAATAAAATGGTTTACTTTCCGCTGACTCATCCTTTAACACACACACACTCCTCCGGCTCTACCTCCTTACCCTCATTTTCCTCCCTGAGTGCACCTTCGTATTCCCTCTGGGAAGGCTGGGAGCAAACTAAACCGACACTCCCGTTTATCTGACAGGCCGTGGTACTGAATGTTAACCTGCGCTCGACCTCCATCGTCCTTTCACTCCCCCCCTTCCCTCCCTCCTTCCCTCCTTCCCTCCTTCCATCCCAAACCCCCTCCATTCAGTTCAACTGATTTCTCTCTCTGTGCCTCTTTCCTCAGAGAGCAAAGCCCTCGCCGGGTTAAGCGACTGAACTTCAGCTGAACCGAGAACGGATGGCAAGCATTTTGGCAAGGTGAGAGACGTTTGAAAGGGTGTGGGAGGAGTAAAGAGCGGGTGAGGAAGTGGAAAAGCAGAAGGTGTAAAAAGACAGGAAAGCAGCAGGCCACAGTGAAATATAAGACATATATCGAGGAAAGAAAAAGAAAAGCAGACATCCACAGGTTTAAAGAGTTTTGACCAGGCAGCAGAAAATAAACTTGTGGGGAATAAAAAGGCTCAAGACAAAAAGCATGAGCGAGATGAGGCTTTATCTTTTCTTCTATCTCCAAAGTCTCGACAAATAACTGGAGAGTTTTATTACAAAACAATATATTTTCTATTTCTAAAAAAAAAACGATGTGTGGAATGAAAAAAAAGCACATTGCAGAGAAGTGGAACCGTCATATTTCTTTGCCACAGAATTGCAAAAAAAATGGAGAGATGTTCTGCTCGCTAGTAACTATGGTGGCCTTCACTTACCAAAAATAATGTCATTTCTTACTTTTTCACAATTATGCAAAACACAAAAAAGGCCCTTACCTTAGGTACATTAAAGGCTTATTTTAGGGCTACCAAAACCAAATGGTTTATACTTTAAAGTGCTTTAAGACGAACAAGCATACGTGCTGGTATTCAATATACATTCAACTTCAACACACTGGACCTGGTAATTTAGGACATACAGGAAAATCAAGAGCCACTTTCAGTTATCTACAGATTAATACGATGGCTGCATCAACAACTCTGAGCTCTTTGAGATAAGGTGTGAAACATTCTGCCCAGTGGGTGAGTGCAGTTTTTTCTAAATATACTGTAGCAAACCACTACTGATACAGGGCTACAAGAGGAGGATTTAAAAGCTGATTGCTGGAAATCTGTGGTGCAGAGCAGAGCAGAGCAGAGGCTCTGAGCTCAGCTTATGTTGGTTATGTGGATTTCTGCTCTTTTATGGATTTCGGTTAGGGCAAAAAATTCCCTACTTTAAACTTGCCCCAACTTCGTTTTCTCCAAAACAACAAAAAAGAAAAAAAACAATGTGCAATACATCACATTAATGACCAGCACAGAGGAACTGCACAAAGAAAAGAAGATAAATGATGAAATGGCAGCAAACAAATGAAGGGAGCTGAAGAAGAGGAGAAAAGACAGGACATTTTTCCACAGGGGTGGCAATGCACATCAAAGCTTGACATATCTAACCTTCTAGTATAGAGAAAAAGAGAGAGAGACAGAGAAATTTAGCTGGAGAGAGGGGAGGAGGAGTGGGCGTGGATGTCACCTTTCATCATGCCACTGCTGCCACCCTGGAAAGCTGCCATTATGTGTGCCGAATGATGCCGGGCACGCCTGTACAAGAGTGTAATTGTTGATTGTGTGCACATGTGAGAGAGAACGTGGCGGTGTGATGGAAAGACGAGGGGGCGATAACTGAAAGAATGTTATGTAAAATATCATGCATTTATTGCTTTCCCACCATTCATCCGTTTCCCTCTGATCTCCAAATCAGGCGCTATGACGCAATGACAGGAGCTGCCAGCAGGAGGCATGTAGATCAAAAGGCAAAAAACCTGCTGAGTGGCACTGGTTTGTATGCAAAGGCAAAGCACAAAAGGTTTGTGATGCTGTGGAAGGCTCTAATGATGAGCTAGCTTTGCAGTTTAGCTTTGCCTGTGTTCAAGTTTCACACTTTCTTTTTTGTTCTTATTTGATGGAAGTTTACTCGTCTACACAGTTCTGATGTATATGTAGGTTAGACGGAATTAGCATGCATCAAAAACTTGTTCTAATGCTTCAAACTCAGAGAGAACGCCGACTTTTTCATGGTCACATTTCCTGAACAGTATCATCGTCTTTGAGCCACTGTGTAGCGTCTATCTGGGTCAAACTTCATTAGCATCAGTATATCTAGGTGCGACGTTGTGGAAAACTTGGAACACCTGACAACAAACACCTCTTGAGCCCGGTATACACCACCATTTTGCTCTGTCTTGGTGGAAAGATTCCCACTGAGAAACGATCGTGATGATTCCTTTGACTGTGCCTCCTAAACAGTGGTATAGGTGGAATAATGAGAGAGGTTCAAAGACAACCGCTGCGTGCTGCCAACAAACATGTAACGTGGAATGGTTTATTAACCAGTGCCACACAGTCAAACACAATGTAGGCAAAAGGTAAACAGAATGTCGGTATGTGGGACCCACCACTTCCTCTTTGAATATATCACTGCACACATAAACAGAAGCAGACTCCTCTTCTTCTTCTTTTCCTTTCGGCTGCTGCCTTCAGGGGTCGCCACAGCGAATCAACCTCCTCCATCTCACCCTGTTCTCTGTATCCCCCTCTCTCACACCAACTAACTTCATGTCCTCTTTCACTACATCCATAAACCTTCTCTCTGGTCTTCCTCTAGACCTCCTGCCTGGCAGTTCCAACCCCAGCATCCTTCTACCAATATACTCACTATCCCTCCTCTGTACATGACCAAACCATCTCATTCTGGACTCTCTGACCTTATCTCCAAAACATCTAACATGTGCTGTTCCTCTGATTGACTCATTCCTGATCCTATCCATCTTCGTCGCTCCCAAAGAGAACCTCAACATCTTCATCTCTGCTACCTCCAGCTCTGCTTCCTGTCTTTTCCTCAGTGCCACTGTCTCTAGACCATACAGCATCGCTGGTCTCACCACTGTCTTGTATATCTTTCCTTTCATTCTGGCTGATACTCTTTTATCACACATTACCCCTGACACTTTTCTCCACCCATTCCAACCAGCTTGAACACGTTTCTTCACCTCTTTTCCACAATCTCCACTGCTCTGGACTGTGGACCCTAAATACTTCAAATCCTCCACCTTCTTTATCTCCACTCCCTGTAGCCTCATGGTTCCACTTGGGTTCCTCTCATTCACACACATATATTCTGTCTTGCTGCGACTAACCTTCATTCCTCTCCTTTCTAGAGCATATCTCCACCTCTGGAGCTTTTCCTCCACCTGGTCTCTGCTCTCACCACAGATCACAATGTCATCTGCAAACATCATAGTCCATGGAGATTCCTGTCTAACCTCATCTGCTGTCCATCACCACCGCAAACAAGAAGAGACTCAGAGCCGAACCCTGATGTAGTCCCACCTCCACCTTGAACTTATCTGTCATACCTACAGCACACCTTACCGCTGTCTCACAGTTGGCATACATGTCCTGGACCAGTCAACATACTTCTCTGCCACTCCAGACTTCCTCATACAGTACCATAGTTCCTCTCTCGGCACTCTGTCATAGGCTTTTTCCAGATCTACAAAGGCACAATGCAGCTCCCTCTGACCTTCTCTGTATTTGTCTACCAGCATTCTTAAAGCAAATACTGCATCTGTAGTACTCTTTCCAGGCATGAAACCATACTGTTGCTCACAAATGCTGACTTCTGCTCTCAGTCTAGTTTCCACTACTCTTTCCCATAACTTCATTGTATGGCTCATCAACTTTATTTATCTCCCTTGTTCTTAAAAATGGGCACCATCACTTCTTCTCCATTCCTCAGGCATCCCCTCACTCTCTAAGATCCTGTTGAATAGTCTAACCAGAAACTCTACTGCCTCCTCTCCTAGACACTTCCATACCTCCACAGGTACATTATCGGGACCAACTGCCTTTCCATTCTTCATCCTCTTCACTTCAGCTTTACTAATCTCTGCTACTTCATGGTTCACAGTAGTCACCTCTTCTACCCTTTGCTCTCTTTCATTTTCCTCATTCATAAGCTCTTCAAAGTACTCTTTCCATCTTCCCATTACTTCTGTGGCACCTGTCAACACATGTCCCTCTCTATCCTTAATCACCCGAACCTGCTGGACGTCTTTCCCATCTCTATCTCTTTGTTTTGCCAACCTGTATAAATCATTCTCTCCCTTCTTACTTTCCAACCTAGCATACAAGTCATCATACGCCCTTTGTTTGGCCTTTGCCACCTCTACCTTTACCTTGTGCTGCATCTCCCTGTACTCCTGTCTGCTCTCTTCAGTCTCCTCAGTGTCCCACTTTTTCTTTGCTAACCTCTTTGTCTTTATATACTCCTGCACTTCCCCATTCCACCACCAAGTCTCCTTATCTACTTTCCTTCCAGACGACACACCAAGTACTCTCCTACCTGTCTCCCTGATTACATTAGCTGTAGTTGTCCAGTCATCTGGGAGCTCTCCCTGACCACCCAGATTCTTTCTCAACTCCTCCCTGAAAGCCACAGAACAGTCCTCTCTTTTCAGCTTCCACCACTTTGTCCTTTGTTCTGCCTTTGTCCTCTTCGTCTTCCTTGTCACCAGATTCATCCTGCAAAGCACCATCCTATGCTGACTTGCTACACTCTCACCCACCACTACTTTGCAGTCACTGATCTCCTTCAGATGACATCGTCTATACAAGATGTAGTCTACCTGTGTGCTCCTACCTCCACTCTTATAAGTCACCCTGCCTCTTCTGGAAAAAAGTATTCACTACAGCCATTTCCATCCTTTTTGCAAAGTCTACCACCATCTGTCCCTCTGTGTTCCTGTCTTGGATACCAAACCTGCCCATAAACAGAACCAGACTACCAGACCACAATTCATCTTCTTCTATTGTTCTACCACTGGTGCATGATAATCATGTAATCAAGTATCGTAGCGTTTAATTCGCTCCGTATCAGCATACATCATCCTTGAAGTCTCAAACCAAGTTTATTAGACCTGTGTCACACAGTGTGATTTACAGCAGCAGATTACTGAAATCTCTCAGTCTGCATGTGATGCCTCTGCTCAAAGGACAATCAAAGTTGATTTACCTACATTTTAAATGCAGCAGATGTTCTGCTTTCCTTTACTGGTAGCATTTCACAATTGAAATTCCAGCAGATTCAGCATCAGAAGTGTCTGCAGTGTGTTGCCTTTGTCTCCCGTGGCAGATTGTATTGTGAAATTCATTAAGTTGTCAAAATATCTATATCTTTATATCTATTTATTGCACAGGGAGAATTAAGTTATTCCGTATTCCTCGGTGGAAGGAGTGGGTAAAGGTGGGGGCATGATGAATCGGTTCTTTACAAGAGGTAGTCTGAATAATGATGTTGGTGACTTGTATCAGAGCACAGTGGCCAACATCTTCTTGTGGAATCAATACCTCTGCTGACTCAATTGCACAAGAGGTTCAGCAGAGGTTTCCTGCTGTTTACCAAATCAGGCAAAACAACAAGAAAAGCTGAAAGACAAATGAGACAAGAATCAAGACTTAATGGATCTGTTGCCCAGTGCTACACTCTAAAGAAACTGGGAAGATGAAAGTATCTGTAAACTTTAAAAGATACGAAAAAGGATTAGGGATAAAAGAAGTAGTCAAAACACAAGCACACGTCCTGAAACAAACAAAAGAGTGAACATAACATGATTTAGAGCAGCTGAAATAGCCTGAAATAACAAGACTGGAAATGAACACAACAGAAAAAAAGGGCTCATTTGTCACATTCAGCTCGTGCTCTTAAGGTCCTCTTTTGATTTCAAGTTTCATCTTTATCATTTCCTCTTTTATCTTGACACTTCCTGTTTTGTTTTGATACCCACGCACTTGCGAAGTCAGAAAGAAAAACATATCTCGGACTAGTCAATGTTAGTAATACCAGTCACTAACAATGCTATCCATGGTATTATTTGGTGGCAAAAAGTTTGGAATCCCATGTCAGGGTTGGTGAGTTTTCTCCAAGTTTCCAAGTTGAAAATACGAGTTCAGTTCCAAGTTCCGACTGCAAATTGAACGGACCATTTGTCTGCTTTCCCGCCTGTGTGATTACCTGCCCTGTCCTAATGTGCTTCACCTGCATCCAGTTGCCTTTCCCTCCCCAGCGTGTCTATATTCTCACCTCTTTCCTTTTGTCCTATGCCAGATCATCTAACTTTGATGGATTATTCCAATGAATCCCCCCCAGTGTTTGTTTTGACCTTTATCTGCCCTTTGACTTAGAGTTTCTTCAAAATCTCTGCCTGATTCTGTTTTCTACATCTAGTATCACAAATTATTTGGACTTGTATGTTCATTATCATCTTTGAACCACTATTTTGATATCAGTTAGGACAAAAACGAACATGAACGGTTTGTCATGGGGACTCACCATACACCAAGAGGGTGTAATGATCAGCAGCACGTCCATAGTTGTTCTGGGCCTGGCACAAGTACGTCCCGTTGTGTGACTGGCTGAGACGGGAAATCTGGAAGGTGGGGCCAGAAATCTCCGCCCTCTCAGGTAAGGTGTCATTGATCTTGGACCACTGAATGTTCCTGGGCCTGGTGGAAGGAACAAGAGAGAAAGAAAGAGGGAGAAAGAGTGTTCATGTTTTATCAGTGCTGAAACATCACTACATGTGAAATGACTGCAAATTAAAGTTGAAAGTTTACATTTACGTACAGTTTAATTGAGCTAAAGCCACAGTCCGACTAAGACGGGCAATCGGACAAGTTTCTGAGTATACATGTGGAGGAGAACAGCGACTGTCGGTGCATAGTGAAGCAGTTTCCTGTTGACCTTTATGTCAAAGAAACACAAACAGCGAATGGCGAGATGGATCGTGCTGTGGTTCTGTATGTTTCGTACCCGCTGTACATGCTAATCAGTACAAATTAGACGCAGCGTGGCTCTAACAGTGCTGCAGTTTATACGTCGTCTCCTTCTACTTCCGGACTATGAATCGTATTATCCAGGTATTTTAGTCTGACTAAGACTCGCTGGATTTTAGTTGGAGTAACATGTTTACATTAAGAATCAAGACAACCAAATGATTGTCTTCGTCCAACTTAAATCAGACTTTTAACATGTATGGAAACACACTGAATGACACTAGTGGCTGTTGAACACTAGTGCTGAATGAACTGAAGTGGATACTGGCCTAGATGGCTTCAAAGCCCGCCCCCTTTGACTTGGGAATGATTGAAGAAGCCATTACACAGAAGAAGAGGAAGACATCAGCAAGAAAAACATGACACAATCCAGACTGGTGCATTTTTGGACTAATGAAGAGACTTAGCGGTGGCTGTGCTCAGAGAGATGCTGCTGTTTAACACCTGTGAACAAATAATGATAAGGTTTCCGATCAAAATGGGAAGTTTCAATCGCTAACGTTACGTTAACTCTCTGTTTCTCCTTGGGAACAACTGACCAGAAGTTAAGGAGTTGGCTTATATTTTAGTGTAAGTTGTGAGTTCCTCTGCATAAAGTCAATTCACTGGGCATCATAGTAGCATCTAGCTGTCAGTTGTTTTACTTTGTGACATACAGTAGGTCAACCGGAAAAAGCCTGATACTAACAAGCTGAAAGGGAGCATATTTACACCGAGTGTAGTGGTGTCGGACACACTTCATTCAATACATTGATTACCCCGATGATGCTTGTGCACTAGGACAAGAATGGTAGTCCAATTAAATGGCACAGTGCAGTTATAACTGTGCAAGGAAACATATATACTTGAGCAGCCCGTGGCCAAGTGGAAAGTAATCGGGCTCACATCTGGAGGCTGTGGTGCCCCTGAGCAAGGTACCCAAACCACCATGACATCATCATTCCTCTTAGAGCGCAGCGCTGTCAGCTGTGGTCATACTGGTCAGAATCAGTGAGGTGATAATACAGACATGCTAGCCTTCGGTTGTTTTTAAACATAAACTGTAGAAATTGAGTTTCTGGAGTCTGTCATTCACAGATGACGACTGCTGTGGGAGAAAATTGAAGATGCATCAGGCACATTTACAACAGCAGGAGAATGTCTGGACCATCCAGTGGAGGTATTGGCACCTCGCTTGAGCAAACAGGAGGACATATGAAATATATTGTAGCGTGGATCGTGCTATGTCACTGTCAGTGTTTGTTTGCTCTATTCTCCTCGGTATATGACTTTAGGAGAGCTTTGCTTGTGGGGAACCAGAGCTTGTGAGGTTATAACACTGCGTGCTACAGGATACATCTCCAAGTTGCCATGATGGCAATGGTCTATTGTCTCGTTCATCATTCACGCACAACGCGGAGATTAATCAGAGGGGTTTTTGCAAATGTTGTGTTTTCCTAAAGCTGCGGTACGTAACTGCAGCTTTAGTAACTGTCTCCACCCACCCCTTCTCTGTTGCTGTACACACACACGAACACTCCCCCAGTCAGAACTGATAGTTTTGCCTGTTTTCCAGTGAAGGACACAGTGGACAAATAATGCTGCATTGTTTCTGTTCACAAAGAACAGAATAATAGAACAATAACAACAGCAAAAGTTTCCTACTGCAGCTGTAAATCATTCTTCCATCCAACACCTACTTTTCTGAGCTGGATTATGATCTGGCAAATAATGTGTGGTGTCACACTGTAAACCACTTAATAATAATATTAAACACATCCTCCAAACACCTGCAATGCTGAAGGGTTGAATAAGAAAGTAAAAAGAGAGTTTACAGCACGAACAGAGGAGGTGAACAAAGAGGGTAAAGCAGCCCATGGGGGCAGAATGACAGAAGAAAATATAAAAGAGGTTTTGAGAAGGAGTCGGTGACCACAGAGGGCTGCACTCTGACAAATAATGAAGAGACGAGTGGTTGGAGGGCAGTGATGGTGTGTAAAGGGTTGACACGAATGTGGGAGATAATAGAGACATAGGGTCTCAGATGTGCAGTACAAAAAAACCCCTGAAACACAAGAGAAGAAAGTAAAAAGAAAGTGTTCAGGTGGAGGAAGGACAGAGAGATGGTGTGATTGGAGATGAAGGGGTGGGGGGGTCGTGAAAGATGGACGGACAGAGGACAGAGGAAGTGCAGGGATTACATCGAACACCCTGGTCAACAAGGCAGCGCATGTAGGAGTGAGAGTCATGACTCATGCTCACCCTGGACAGATTATAATCTTGACTCATCGGAGTTCTAATCCCTCAGGAAGTCTAATTAAAACTTCCAAGTTTGCCTTGTCACACACGCCCTCTCTCCTACACACACAGTGACTTTCTCTCTGTCTCACACACACACACACACACAGTGATTACTTCAAACTTTAAAGGGATAGTTCAGGTTTTTGGTGTATGGTTGTCTGAGGTACTGACAACCGTCGGAATATGCAGGATTTTTGTCTCTTTTTCTTTTCTTTTCTTTTATTGTTTATTTGATGAGGACAATGCACATTAATGAACACATTGTGACGCACATGACGTCGTGTAATTTCCATCCGTAGTCCTCACATTAAAAGACAGACAAACAGATGACGATAGAAATAAAAAAAAAAATGACATAATGATAACAATACCATTAGCAATAAATATAAAAGAAAACTCAATATTAGATGGATATTTGTGGTCTCTGAAGCCTGTGTGTGTACATGAACGCCTTGTTTCCACCATGCAGCACAGTGCAGGTCAGCTCGCCACACTGTGGTTTAGAATGGTAAATCCTGATCTGGTTTACATTTCCACCATGTTGATGCGTCAGGAACATAAATAACACGATGTCTTAGAGGCTCGACACAGCTTTCCTTTTAATATATTTCCTGAAGTTTTTTTTGCATCTCTCCATCATGTGTCTTGTTAATTGTGTATTTATTGTCAAATAACAAATACACAATTTTAAGATGGTACATTTTCAGTTTTTCCCTACTGTCATACTGAAGTGATGATTCCCCTTCAACCAATCAAAGGACTCCACTGTGTATCGCTCCGCCTTCCACCCTCTAACAGAAAGGTGCTGAAAAGTGCGATGGTACCGATCAATTATTTTTGTAGCCTTCTCAACAGTTTACAAAGAAAGGGAAAAGTTAGACACTGAACTGTATCACTCGGTGGAAATGGGCTAAAGGGAAAATAAAGTTCATCCACTTAACAAAAGGCTAACCTTATGAATGTTATACCTGCATAAGTCTGTAGTGTATTAAAAATGTGTTTACTGCATCATCTTGCCTTTACAAAGTTTCACCTCTGCCAAACCCCTCTGAATAAATCAGTGTTTGTAGATAAAGGGGACATGGGGGATCCTGGGCTACTGCTGCCTCGTTTGATAGGTTTGTGTCACCAAGATAAATCTGAACAAAAGGATGAAAACACAGACGTCACAAAATAACACATTTGAACTCACTGATGGAAGCAACGGTCCATCGACATCCCCTTTGTGCCTTGATGTGAAATTGCTGATTTGCACAATGGACTGGTGTGGGGAGGAAACAGTTTACAAAGTAACATAACAAGTTTTGGCTCCCAGTCTGAAAAGGCCGTCTAATGAGGAGATAAAGCTGGAAACACGTGCCTAAGACATCAAAGACATGCGTGGGCATAGATTTTATCAGGAGTGGCTAAAATCTGATGATCCCCACTGGCGACCATGATTTAACTGAGCATTACAAAAATAAGCCAGCGATCAAGCTAAAATGGCATCATCCCCATGTCTCCTCGTACCAGTGGACAATGACTGTATCCATCACTAAAAGGAAGTGGTGCATAATTGGCCATTAATGCTTGACAGGTGCTTAACAAGGCCAGGACACAAGTGCGAAGGTGACAAGGGACTGTTGTGTGTGTGAGTGTGTGTGTGTGCAGTCCAGCGTGAGATGTGGGTCATAGTCCTGAGGGGTCTGCTGCGCAATCTTTCACTGTCACATATGCAGGATTCACACACACACACACACACACACACACACACACACACACACAGACGCCATCCCCATCCAGCCATTACAAAGCTTTACTGGGACTATAGCCAATGCACTTCCCTGCCATTCTTCAATGTGGGATTTCACTCCAGTCATTACACGTACACACACACACACACACACACTCATGCACATGTTGGCTGCCTTACTGGGGAGCTTTAGAGGACATGATACCCACAGACAGACGGAGCATCTAGGGGAGGTTTTAAGAGCTTAGGACCCAGCATCCTTCTGGAAAGTGCACATGGGGCCCAACACGCGAGCAAAAAGGCTTTGTTTCAAAACTGGCTCTTGGAATTGTTGACTGCTGATTGGGATTAGTTGACAAAAAGTTTTTCTCAGGCATTTTTAAGTATCCATCAAGTTTACACAATCCTGGTACCTTGACTGTCTCGAGTCTCTTTTCATCTTTGTTCTCCGCATCTATAAAACATGGACCGGTTGTTTTCATCTATTCATGAAAAATGATGGGCCCTATCTGATAACCCACGCAACGCAGCATGATGAAAGTGTCTGAGCTAGTTTGAGGTCAATATCATTGTTATTGTCCAGAGAACCATATCGTTTATAAAGCGAATCCACTCAGCTCATGCAATTGCTCGTGGGCATACAGGTGTAAAAACGAGGTGTGGTCAGAGTACAGCTCGCTGGAGACACTGGAAACCAACAGAAATGTGGTCAGTGGTGCAGAATCTTAGTGTTACTTTGGGGGCAATTCAAATGACGGATCACGTGACAAAGGCAGAGGCGTTGCTTTAGTCTTTGAAGATGTGTTTCACCAAAAGTACCAAAAATGTCACTTATTACACCTCTTCGACTGCATAAATATCTAATCAGCCAATCACTTTGCAACTCAATGCATTTGTCATGGCACAGCTCAGTTTGGTACAGTACAGTATGGCTTGGAATCGTAAAGCCCTGGATCAGGCTTGTGTTTCCACTCACGATAACACCTTTACTTTGTAGGTGGAGTGTGGCCACATCAGTGAGATATGTAGCGTGACTTAGCAACAACAATAAACGATGTCATCGAACACGACACAACAGACAACAATGGAGGGCATCCAGCAGCAACGTCAAGCTTTGCGTGAGAATAGACTGACATGGAGGGACACTTTTCTCTCGCCAAATCAGCTGACTGCAGTGGGTGGAGTCGTCTCGTTCCACCCTGACCAGCGTACCATTTTACTCTGGTACCCCAAGGGAAGGGTACCAACGAAGGGATCGGCAGGGGCTAGTTATTTTCTTACTATTCCTAAAAATACATACTGCACTGTACCAAACCAAACTGTTCCACTCGGTGGAAACACGGTTGAAGACTGCATGGTCAGGATGACCTGCTGAAATTCAAGGTTTTCATGGGAGAAATGTTATTTGTACTAGAGTTTCATCATCATGGCTGTGATGATGACGACTCGTTTCTGCCCAAGTCAGAGCGCTGTGTCCTGGCAGAGGAGCAGTGAAGACGCGGCTGTCACTAGCTTCCAAGCATTTTGACTTCTGCATCTGCTAATCGTGTCAGTGATTTGGTTGACGTGCACCCGTTGCTGCAGTATCCAGTAAATGATACACACACATGAAAAGAAACAGATGTCAGTTAATTCATTAAATAATTCCTCATCGCTTTAAGTCGTAACAGCAATTAATGAACTGATGGACAATCGTTGATACCCTCATAGTTAACTTATTTAACTTAAACCACTTGTTACGACCAAGGCATGACGAAGACCAGGAGAAAGAAACTTTCTACTCCAAGGACAACGTAATTAGGGGTGCAGATGTTACCACAAGGTGGCAGCAAGCATTTATTTCATGGTCTTCATTTGTGTTTGCAGAGGTGATGAAGTTCACATCCTGAAGCTCAACGCGCTGTAGATCCCGCAGAAGTAAGGACATTTATACCCATCTCTAGTTAAGATTTCATGTGAGTTATCGATTACACAGCAAGATGTGTGTGCTGAGTATCTCATGGAGAAGCCTCAGAATGGCTAAATATCTAGATTGGACTACAGTTTCAATGTGAAACACAATTTGACGACTAACAAAAGACCATTAACGAAGCAGAGCGCTGAGTGTTATTTAAATGTATGAATGATTAACCCACAGAAATCAGCAGGGTGAGGTTTTTAATTTTCTACGACCACCGTCTGGAGAGCTGCCCTGTCTGCCTCTGAACACAGACCATGCCAGGATGCAGTCGGTCAGTACACTCTCTGGCAGAGATGTGGTTTTCCCTCCTTATCCTGTGGAAGTGCAGTCTTTGCTGAGCCGCGGTGTTTCATGGGGACAACTAGTATTCCAGGGACTGATACAGATGTGCGGCGTTTAGAGAGAATGTCGTCCAAGGAAACCTTGGTGTGTTGTCATTAGGTTTCCACCAGCAGTGTGATTAGTGGAGTGGTGTGATTGACATGGGTTAAATTATGCTTTAACACATGATAGAAAATGATTTTCAGTAACTTACTGCCTATAGCCCTGTCTTAATCCTAACGTTACTGGAAAATACTAAAAACCTACCTATGGCTCATATTCAGGGGTTCAGGAGTCATGTTCCAGTTGGAGGACAGGTTACGTTTGGACAAGAAATAAAATTGATATTGGTATCACCTGCTGCAGTAAATCACATACTTGAATGTTCTGTATGTCGGCGTTGACTTTGTTTGGATAAGAAATACAAGAGATGTCTGTTCATTTTTCATTGCATGCCAAAATATACCTGAGGGGCTGAGACCCCTGGTGACCCCCAGCAGTGCTGGCCCTGCCTGTGAGCAGTGACTCTATCTGCTGTTCTTAAAACTATGTCATTAATCACCATGTGTCAGTCAGCTGTTGTCTCCTTTGTATACATATCCATTTTTTACTTATCATATTTTTTTTGGCACTTCCCAGAATAACAAAACTTTGTTATTTACACCCTCTGCTCTCTCTCTGTATATCTATATGTCTGTCTCTCTCACAGAAAGGAAGTGTGTGTATGTGCATGGAGACAGTGTCTCTCTGTGTTACCTGCAGTGGAGCTGCTGCGCTCCTTCCTTTCACTCATACACATTATTAACAATGAGAAATGAAAGGGCTCCCACTCCCACCCTGCTGGTGACATATCATGGACGCGGCGTGCAAATCAGTGACAGAAAACCAATCGCGCGAGTGTATCTTATTTTTCCCATGTCGCCTGTATCTAAATCTGCAGAGGAACCATTTCTGAATGCACAACAAGTCAAACCTTAAAGAAGATGGTCTACAGCGGCAGGAGACCACACTCAGTGCCACTCCTGATGCCTAATAAAGTGGCTGGTGAGTTAATTCTGTAAAGACAATTTATTAATTGTGTTTATACAAAACATTTCTTTTTTATTTCTGTAGCTGTCAAGATGTGACGGGGAACACAACTGTGTAAACACACACAGTTGCCAGGTAATGCGTACCTGAGGCACAGTGAGGCCAGACGTGTGTGTCTGCTGGGATGTTGCAGCTACGTGCACGGTGAAAACATGAAGGATGCTGAATGTCTGTTTTTAAACCTCTGCAGATCAGGATCTGCAGAGGATCTGACATATCATGGATCTGCAGATCAGGATCTGCAGAGGTTTAAAAACAGACATTCAGGATGTTTTGAAGAGTTACAGCGAGACAACGCAGCTGAAAGTAGCAGAGCAAAACTGACACGGTATTATATGTTACTCAGTATGTCGACGATGACCTGATCTTTATTAAGTTGTGTCAGGACAATTTTAGCAACATAGGCCACGATGAGGTGATTACCAGGAAACACTCAACAGCACTTAACTTCCATTTAATCCTCCATTCCATTTAGTGAAATAGCTCATGGTTCCGGTTAAAGGCGACATAGAATGCTTGTATCACACATATATGTTAGTTATGGAGGTCTACTTACATATATTAACTTGTTTTCATGATTAAAAACCTCCTAATCGCTGCAAACGAGCCGATCAAAATATCTCCTCACTGACGCTCTCGTCAGCCGCGCTGTTTCAGACCAAACAGTTGCTGTGATTGGCCAGCCAACGAGAGCTTTCCTACTGTCCTGTGATTGGCCAGGTACCTGGAAGTGACGTAATAGATAGGCCAGCGCTCAGATACACAGCTCCCCCTCTGGCACGGTGGATGCTCTGCATCTCAGCAGCTACAACGAGACTAGTTCTTCTTCTTCTTCTGCGGTTGAATGTACGCAACCGGATGTGCCCGGACTAGTGCCCGCACCGGGAGGCGCTACGGTGGTGAGGATTTCTGATGACGACATCAAATTAAGGAAGTGTCGATCCGCTTCGCAGAGCCCAGGAAAACAATACAACACTATTTTCTCAGCAGTGGCTGAACTGTTTGTTCTGAAACTTTAGGGTTTCATAAACGAGGTAATGACGCAGATACACACAAAAACGCAGCGTTAATTGGAGCTTCCGGTCTATGTCACCTTCAACATCATTATAAAGGTTCTTAGTAAAGTGGAAGAAGGAGTTGACATTCTGTATTCTTGGTATTTACTTGGGTTTCCAACAAAGAACCAAGGATATGTGTGGAACAGGGAGTTGAGAGAGGTCAGGCACTTTCTTTCTTTCTTAGCTCAATGTTTGACAATGCTTTATTGTCTGGTAGCCGTCCAGGAAGATCTGCTGTCAGTGAGTCAACTTCACTAAAGCAGGTGCTCATTCAAGGACATTCAACACAAGAGCCATTAATGAAGAAAAGCTCACCTGTGTATAATCTGAATGGTATTTAAATGAAGTGTTACGTTGTCAGCCTGTATTTGATTCATCATAATATCCCATTATTCAAATTTCAGGCCAAATAAATGTCATTATTACTATCCAACAATTAATACATTTATCATCTTTTGTAACATTTGCACACATTTACAACATTATTGGATACATTTGTGAGGACAGTGGAAATGTGCCCGCCTGAATAGGCTGCCAGAATAGGCTGCCAGAATAAAAGTCTCATGGCAGCTCATAACAATTGCCCAAGACCGTTTTTAATAAAAGCAATTGCCAGCGTATAATATCATTTTTTGTGAAATTGTGTGCTTGTAAGGGCTGACATTAAACTTGGCAACCTCCTGCACCTCCTCATCAATCAAAGCTCTCTGTGCATCCCTAAGCCGATTTGTCAGGACTCGGTTGCAGCATTTGGAGTACAGACACTTTGCTGACACACACCTTTTATACTTTGTGATTATTTTGTCATGAATTCATAATGGACGGAGAGAAAGCGCACAAAACATGCTGCAATGACAAAGCAAAAAGCGCCGCACAAGCAGTGTTTGGTGCCAGCTACTCCAATGTTGCCAGTTTCATATCATGTGGAGGCTTAAGCTGAACGCTTGACTGATTCCATTTCTTATTCTAATGGGTCATTGAAAAGTGATGATCACAGAAAGTCATAATACCGCCTTTAAATTTGCTGTCAGTCATGTCGTCTTGTGACAAATGTTTGGATAACATCCTGTTTGCTGCTGCAGTTCCCCTCTTTATTCCCTATGTCACCTCAGAAGCATGTTTGTAGGGGGGTCATCTTTCCTTCCTAATTGGCTAATAGCTGATGCTGGTGCAGCCAGGAAGCTGTACACCGTCCTTGTACCATAGAAATTGCCGTCTTTTGTCGTCTCCCAGTCATATTCACAATCTGTTATTCTAGTTTTCTGAAATATCCGAGTTCACGTGGTTCTGCACCCGGTTCGCTGCTCGGTCGGCGCAGAGAGTGTGATTCAAAGCATCAGCTGAAGGTGACGCCCTAATTTGACTTCCACAAAAAGCTCATTCTTTGAGTTAAAAGGCTTCAGACAAAAAGAGGGATTTGCAAATGACAGATAATTATCAACAACTAGCACTAAAAGAGCAGAGAAAGGTGTGAAGGAAAATGTTCTGTTGCAAGTGTGTGTGTGTTTTTAAAGATGGCAATCGACCCTGACCCAAATCACAAGGAAAACTATGACTATGAGAGCAAACTTGTGCATTATCTAGCAACTCATTTTCAGCCATATCTGTAAAACGTAATATCATTTACTCTAATGATTTAATATCCTTATACTCATGTACATTCACTCATAAGGGATAAGCATGTGATGCCTCACTCCCTCATGTGACTGAAACCAATAAAATAGGTTTGCTTGGACGTCAGATTAAGGTGGGGGTTTGAGTTGTTGGTTTCAAGTTTGTTTGGTGAAATAAAGATTAAAATAGAATGAATTCAAACAATGTTGTTTAAATTGTAAATAATAAATATATGTACATACTGTAAAAAATAAGTGATAATATGCAGAAAGTGATACGTGACTGACCCAGTGACTGATATCAGCGGCTACAGTTCAACAAGAGTTAATAAAGAAGAATTGATTGATGTCAGTGTTGAGTCTGAAATTGTATTATGTGGGGGTGAAAACTCATGAGGTATGTAACTCGCCGGCAGTTGCTTGTTGGGTTCGGGTCAAAAATATAGCACTGGTGTGGTTTGGGTTGGTTTCAGTCAATATTCTCTCGGTTCAGTTGGTTTAAGCCTGAGCCACATTCATGTGCACTTACATTATTAGACCTGAAACAATTCATCGATTAATCGACAACTATTTTGATCATTGATTAATCGGTTCAAAGCTTTTTTCATGATTAAAACAAGATTTCTGATTGTTTGAGCTTCTTAAATGTGAGTATTTTTTAAATTTCTTTGCTCTGAATAACAAATAAATCATTAAAAGTGAGTCATTTTGGTTTGTGGACAAAATAAGACATTTGAGAACATCATCATTTCCAGGTTTGACAAACACCAATCAACATTTTTTTAAGGTTTTCTGATATTTTATGGACCAAACGATTAATCGATTAATCTAAAAAAAATTTGACAGATTATGAAAATAATCATTAGTTGCAGCTCTATATATTATTACCTCTTTAGGACCTTTTCTGGCAGAAATAGGACCAGTCGTCCATTTGAAACGCAGCGTGTGGAAGTATTTTAGGTTCTATACCATAGATGACAAAGACAAACTCCCCTGTTAGCTTAGCTCCTCCTTACTCAGACAGGGGAGGAGGCATCACAGACAGGAAGCGCAATAGCGTGTTATGCATTATTTGTTCTAAAATTATTTCTGGAAAACGTGTTTTCAGCCTCCAAAACAACAAGATATGTGTGTTTTCTGTTAATTAGACACAAACTTACAGAGGGTTTCCAGTGACAGAGCAGGTGAGGCTGAGAGAATCGCCCTCTCGCAAAATGCCAGGCGGAGGAACAATCCTCACTGTCGGTGCAACTGCAAACAAAAGAGAGGGAGAAAGAAGAAAAGTATGAGTGAGAGCGCAAACAAGAAGAGCACAATGGAAACATAATGCTTCTCAAGAAATGTGCAGCAATCATCGCGGAAAAGAAAAGAAAAACCCATCAGGAATCAGGAAATACGTCGACTGCGGCTACAAGAGAGGGAACAAAAGTGAGTAAGTGGCAGGAGCTAGGGTCTTTAACATCTGTTTCCAAGGCAACCAGCCGACAATCCCACTGCTGAGACACCTGTTATTGTAAGCAGCCCAGTGCTCAAGCATCTGCTGTACTGCTCTAACTTTGAGATCAGAGCGATGGGAAGGCAAATCCTCAGTGACAGTCAGTCATTACTGGCTGCAGGAAGCACCGGCATCCAGACTGAGGAAACTGTTGAATATGAATTATTCTGATCCATCAACAGACGTGTGAATGTGTGAAAATGACCGACGTGGAAACATTTTCTGAAAATGAGTCGTGTCGCCTAAATGTAAATACCTACATGAGCATATGGAATGTTTGCCTCTTGAAAATGATCACTGGATAAGACATGAATATTGAACTGTGTGAAATACTGATATGAGTGAAGAACACATAGAGTAACTGAATACTGTTGAAGGACAAAGCACAAAAAGCAATTATTCTCATGGAATATAAATCAACAAGTCAGTGAAATCTGGTTGCCTTCTGTTGCCTTCAGTGCCAGTCAGTGTGCTCATATCATTATGTTGTTTTGTTTTTATGGATTTTCAGCATTAGGAGCGAGTAATCCTGTTGGATTGTAAGCAGATGACAGTCGTTCCTCCTCTGTTCAAAAAAGAGCAAAATAAGACGAGATTAGTAACTTTGGGTGATTTTTGTTGGCACTTTCTCACGATACAGTTCCAGCACGACTCGGCTCAGCTTGGCTTGGATCTACTCGGCTTTGTATCGGTTTCCATTACTATACTGTAGTACCTCCTCAGCGTGGGCGGAGTCACTGCCGTGACGTGGTTTTACACTCGACACACACAAACTAGTGACTACAGTGACTTGTAAAGCGGTTGTTTTCAACTGAATCATTAGAATCAGCAAATATAAAAGTATTTGTTGAATACACCAGACTTCTTTGTTAAATATTGAGATTGGAACATTTCCTTGCTAAATGTTGGAGATTAACGCATGTTTTGAGGATTTCTAAGTCTTTTAAACTGATCTACAGCTCAGCATTGTGTCTGACGTCACGCTCATGACTCTTCCAGTGCCAACACTCTCTGCCAATCAGTGGCCGACAGTCTGATAACGTCACCTTTTAGTATCGGCTCAGCTCGCTAATGGAAAAGCAAAACAAACTCTGAGTAGAGTGGAGTCGTGCCGTGCCGTGCCGTGCCGTGCCGTGCCGAGTTGTGCTGGAACTGTGTAGTGGAAAAGCACTTGTGTGCAGCAGAGCAGGGGTGGCCGGGGACAAAACGCATTTTTTTTCCTGACAAACTGATGTCCGAACGATAACAAGAGTTTTTGATCAATTATTTTGTCGTTGAAAATAATCACAGAGCAGGTTCTGGACCTCACTGGCCTGACTTTGGTCCAAACTGGTTGAGAGGAGTTGCTTGTGGCTGGGATGAGGGCTCTCTGGTTTGGACAGTTTTAGTCCATGCTTGCGTCACTGATACAAGCTTTCATCACTCTTGTCCAGCATGAGACTCATTGTCCCAGACTCCTCCCCCTTTTATAAACACTCCACGTCTTGGCATTTTTCAAAATCAGGCGTTGGGCAGAGTTATCCTCAGAAGAGGTGCTGTGGTTACCCTTTAAAAAAATCCAGTTTCAGATTTGAAATGGTGAATGTTTAGTCGGATTTGGGTAAATATTAAAAACTGAGATGAAAGAGAAAGCACAGATCTACCTGACCTTCTTGCTCTGGGTAAATGTAAGGCTGAGCCAATTATACAAGTATAACACTTGCAGTTCTGCCTCCCTTGAACGTAAATATGTATGTGGCAGAGATTTCTAAAATAAGCCAGCAGAGATCAATCAATCCCAGATCCTGTAATCATTGCACATACTGATGTGACTCCGGGTTTTATCAGCTCATGATGATGGTTACCTCCTTAATCCACAGGCCTTAAGACCCTCACCTGGCCACAGGCCTGCTTCTGCCAGCTCGCTGCATGATAAGATTTGTATGTATTAGGTTTTAACGAGAGCTGAGCTCCTACAGGGCAGTTCTGAGTGTCACTCAGTTAAAAATCTAGGGCTGTGTATAAATGAGATTCATTCCAAATGGAAACATTTGAAAAATGAGTCTGCTACCTCTAGAAAATGATGGCTGACATTAGAGTGAAAGACCATAATGAACAGGAGCAAAGCAGCGACTGCAGTGACAGAAATACCAATGGAATAATGTCTGCTTTTCAGACATGAAGCGATTAAAATATCCATTATTAACGTTTTTTTTTCTTAGACAGTTCACTTTTATATGAAATGCACACACACACACACACACACACACACAGCCCAGTCTCCACGATCACATCCCCTTACCTTTCTACAAACCACAGACACATGAGCTCACTTTTATGAACCAACCAATTCAATTCAAATTGAATTGAATTGAATTGAATTGAATTGAATTGAAAGTGACGTTACTTATTTAAACGTTTACAGACGTGCTTTTAGGTGAAATGAAGGGATTAGGGTGATGAGGACAATTTCCTGGCTGTGAACGTAGTTAAAGTTTAAGCACAAAAACTCCTGGTTATGGTTAGAAAAAGATCACATAGTGTCAACATCCTTTTTTTATAAGTTCTCATTTAGATATTGTAATGATTCACCATTGCTTTATTCATTTTCATTAAATAAAAGTCAGTCAAGTGGACACAGTCGGGAGGTCAGGAGCAGCAGGAAGTCATTTATTGAATAACCACCAGGGGGAACTGAACTTTGAACTGTGGAGAGCAGCATTCACTGTACAGCCTACTGGTAATTATTAGAGGATAATAACCATTAGGGGGCGATACAGTTGGTTGCAAAAAAAGCAGTCTGAGTAGTTTGAGTGGAATCCTGTGGGAAAATGAGTCTAATTCTCACTTGATTTATAGCATCATTAAACATCTTCCTGAGGAGGTAATGATCTCAAACGCTAGTTTCAGGTCGTCTTCAATAAAACATTATGTTGATTTTGTAAACGATGCTCCCATTTAGAGCAAAACAGACAACAAACATGGCAGATACGAGTGGACGGCTTGTACTGTCAAAGCAGAGCCTCAAATCTGTGAATTTCAAAAAGTGACACGATGCTGGTCAAATCAAATCTGTTTTCAAAGCTTCAAAGCAGGAGTTTGTTTTGCAACCAGAAGACCATGTCCACTTTTTTATATAACAGACTATGATGTCCTCAGCAAACCTTCATGACGTTTAGACTTCATCTGCACCTGCTGTGGATGTCTTGTTGTAAATATATTATATGCACCCATCCCAAGGTGAGAATGTTCCTTCAAATACTTTTTATGTCTCTTTAGAAATATCGACGTGTTAGAAATGTTCTGTACAGAATGTACAAATGTGATGTTTCCTGAGGTTTGCAGAAAAGTCAAACACACACACAGAGAAAGAAAAACTTACAGAACACATCCAGGCGGTAGTGGCGAACCCTCCTCTGTCCGCTCAGCGCAGGGTGGAAGGCCTCGCAGCTCAGTGCGGCACCATTATCTTTCCTTTCTACCAGGATACGGATGGTGCTGGACACGCTGAACGTCTTCCCGTTGTCCTGCTGGGACACCAGACCTAGAGAGAGAGAAGCAGAGGGGGTGAGATGATGGAAGGAGGGGAATACTGAAGCATGAGGCGGCGGAGAAAACAAGTCAGTAGCCAAAACCAGCATGTTCTGTGTTCTGTCCCGATGCAGAGAGACGGTTTTAGAGGATGTGCACACGTCCTGCTATTAAATGTACTGTTTTTATATTTAGATTATATTATAAGGCCTAGGAAATTAGAATATTTCCCACTGGGACAATAAAGTATGTCCTGTGACGTCTTGTCCTATCCTATCATCTCCTGTATGTCCTATGATAAGGTGGGGCACATAAAGGTGGATTGAAGAAGCAGATTGAAAAAGATGAAGTTAGAGATCGATGAATGAGCTCTTCAAAGCAGAAGGTACCTGTGGACAGAGGTGGGAGTGGTGAAAGAGTGACAAGTGAAAAAAGTGAAAGTAATTACTAAATAAACAGCACAACTGTTTGTTTGCACACGGTAAATCAACTGAATGTTTTCTGTGTGTGTGTGTGTGTGTGTGAGAGAGTGAGAGTGAGAGGAAAGTGACACAGAGACGGAGGACAGGGAAGGATAAAAGGGAGAATATGCATGAACAAATTGGGATTTTAACTGAGCCAGACACGTCAGAGCGCGAGTGGCGTCAAAGGAACAAGGCGTGGGGAAGAAAGGCAAAACGGGAAGAGAGAGAGAGGGCAGCAAAACGGACATGATGGCGAGACGAGCCAAGACATGAAAGAGGATGATAAGACAGATGCAGAGTGGAATAAAGATGGAAGGAGAGAGGAGGAGGAGGAGGAGACACAGACACAGGAAGGAGGAGCAGCAGGGGCCAAACTGAAGGGACTTGACACGGTCACGTATCGGGGGTTTGTGCTTGTTGAGGCAGAATACAACAATATTACCTATATCGCACTGAGTTTTCAATTATTGCCGGCGAGCAAATGAGAGCAGGCCCAATCGAAGCATGAGAGAGGACGGCGTGGGTGCAGATGAGCCGGAATAAGGGAGCAGCTGGAAGATAGTGTCTTAATTAAAGAGTGCTTTACCATATCTGCTGGGATCTGCCTCTAACCTTTAGTGTCACAGTTCATTTCACTCAGCAGGAAAAAAAGGAGAGGACAGCGGAGCTGAGGAACAAAGAGAAGTTCAGCCTGGTTGTGTCTCTTTGACTCTTAAAGCAATAAACCTTTGAGTAGTTTCTCGTCCTAATCACCTAAAATGTGCATTTATTCATTTGATGTCCACAGCTTCATCCTCGACATGAGGGTCACGGGGCAGGACACACCCTGGACATGTTGCCAGTCCATCACTCGGCCAACAAACAACTCTTCATTATACGGTGTCCAATTAATCTGTGCATGTTTGTGGACTGTGGGAGGAAACCAGAGAACTTGTGTGTGAGAACCCACACGTGGGGCGGGACAAACCTGGGTCTTTTGGTTCAAAGGCAACGGTGCTAGCCACTAATCCACTGTGTGGCCTCAGTGAATTAAGGCCCACACTGTAACAAATTTCTGTAATTTCTACAGTAAAAAATTACAGAAGCTTGTTGTCCTATCCTTTTACAAGGTGTAACTGTAAATTGCAATGTATTATGGGTAAAAAATAATTACAGTAATTTAAAGCTGTAACACATTTTAAAATTACAGCATGGTTATGTTTTCACTTGGTTCTGACTGTAAATGATACATTTACAGTTAAACACTGTTAGGCTAATATTGGCAGTTTGCAAGAGGATAGGCATTTGATGGCGGGAGGAGGAGAGCGAACCCAGCATTCATCCACTCAATAAAGAGTAAGTATTATGTTATTAGTCTAAACTATTAAAGAGAAACTAGGCAAGATTGTATGCATGGTTATGTTACATTTTACCCGAATTAAACAGTAATTATTTTAGTTTTTAACAATATGACTTTAGTAACCTTTTTTGAGGCTATGCCTTTCACCTGGCATATCATGGCTGGAAACCAACCTTGCTAGTTTCTCTTCAAAATGTGATTCAAGTAATAACATGAAATATGATTTAATCGTGTGTCAGCCTGGTTTGCACAACTAAAAATAAAGTTAGCTCAAGAATATTTTTCAAACGAGTGTAATCCCAGGCTCTGCCGTTTAATGGAAGGCTAAAATGTTAGGCTAACATGCCGCTAGCTAAGGTAGTTAGGTGCTACTGTATGTTGTCTAAACTCGGTGTGAGAAAGTTACGTGTGTCGCCGACAGGATCGAATCAACCTTGAAGTGAGGTGAGGAGAGAAAGCTGCAAAAACAACATTTTGGTAAGAATAATGTTTCCTTATTTATTTGTGTGACTAACAGCATTTGGCATCATTTTATTCGCCTTAGTTGGAATATACGGGGTGTGGGACTCAAAACTGCACTGTTTTTTGAAGATGTTAACCAGCAAAAACCACAGAACAGCAAGATACACTAGAGTGTTGTAACTGCTGGATTGTATTATGAAGATTTGTGTGGTACAATTTAGTATTATGGGAATTATTATTACGATTCTTTGTCGCGAACTAGTTCTCCTCGTTCAGTTCATTAAAAGGACTTGCGAATCACGAATGAGCCATTCTCTGACTGCTTCGTCTGGTTCACTTCTGTAACTACTTTCAGACCAAGAATACATCAGATGTTTCAGTGCAGTAGGCTTTGGAGCAGTGTGTTATGTGCACAAAACATTTTTTTTTCACAGTAATATCGACCACTATCATCATTTATCTGGTGAAGGTAGTTAGTCAGAAACTTCCTATCGTTCACGAATCGTCCATGAACTCAGGGTGGCCGTAAATCAATTTTCCATGGGTCTTAAATATTTGTGTGTCATGTCACCGCGAAAATGCAGTCAATCTGTTCTGCTATTTCGATTTTTTTTTTTCCGGTAGCCGCTGCGTTGTCTATGGGCTGGTTCAGAGGCTGTGATGCTACGCACCGTTGGGTGACAAGTGAAAGACGAGACCCAATCACTACCGCTGATAGAGTCTGGGTCTCGTCTTAAACTCGTCACTAGCCTAGCCTGCACAGCTTTTGATGACTTAAGCTAAAGCGGTGGTCGGGGAACGCAGGGGAGATCTATGGGTTTTGTCTTTTGTAAACAATGTATTTCATTAAGTGTCTTTTTCCTGATTTTGTGACTTCAGATGCTTCCTGGGGATCAACCCAACGTCTGGCACAAAGGCCACAAAGTGGATCAGTCCAAGAAGTGGGAAGGTGCAAGAGAAGTGGAACAGCAATGTCAACCTTCATGTCTCTGCACTTCTAAAAAGGTTAATGGACTTTGAGCCCGTTTGCAAAAGAAACAATAATGGCACACTGTTTTGTATAAAAAAAACAAAAAAACAATGGTTCCAAGATGTGGTTATTTTTTACACATTTGACTTTGTTGCTGCAAATTACAGTAGTTAATTTAAAGTTACACTGTGTGGCTGCAAGTCTTGTGCAGTCTGGTGTATGTTTATGTGAGTTTGTTCATGTCTGTGTGAGTTTGAAAATATACACATCGGGTATTGAGTGTTAATAAATGTTTTGTATTGTTGCAGCACTGACTCTTGTTTTATTATTATTGTTAATAGCTGAAAATAATTACAATTACAAAAAAATGACAGTGCTTAATTTGCAAAACATGACAAGCAAACCTATATTAGCTGTAAAAACATTCTACAATAAAATAATGAATTATGAACAAGTAACAGCTATTTAGTGGCAAAAATAGTTGGCAGGTAACTCATGTCATTTGAATGGGATACAAGATAATATTGTAAATTAAAATACAATAAATGGTTGTTTATCATATAAAACAATACATTGTTGTGTTTTATATACGGCAAAAACCTGTAAAACGTATCCAGTAATATGTTGTAATTAATGTTTACAGTAATTAACAACACTTTTACAGCACTTTATTGGCAACTTTTTTGCCTGTTCTTTACTGTAAATTCTACAGGAAATTTGTTACAGTGCATTTATACTCCATTTTTTGTCTTTTTTACATCAGAACCCTACTTCCGTGTGTATGGACATTACACAATACTTCCTCTAGAGGGCAGTGGTCTCAAAGTTGCGGCCCGGGGGCCACGTGTGGCCCTCCAATCGATTTCATGTGGCCCTCCAAACAATATCAATTGTAACGAGTCATTTCTATATGTTTTTATTATTAAATTCATAGATTCATTTTGCATCATAAATATGTTTTTTTTTATTGTTCCATATTAAAACAAGCACTTTTATTTTGAAATGATCCAATCCAACTTTATCTCTAAAGCACTTTAAAACAAACACAGTGGACCAAAGTGCTGTACAGAATAATGGATAAAAGACAGAAGAAGTAAAAGACAGAAAAGCTCACACGAGGCAATAGAGTACATATAAAAAAGGAATTAATATGTCATTTTAAGCTCATATTGTCCACCGCAAATGTTGCTTTTCCCAAAAAAGTTTGGCTTTTTTTTTACTTGACTGGCCCCCGACTGACCAGACAAGACAGTCAATGGCCCACAGGTCATTTGAGAGGGCAGTGCCATGTTGCAGGCATCAACAAACACGGCAAACAGTGAAATCATTGCACGCTTTCCTGCGACATGCACAATGAATGCAGACAAAATGAACGCATGGAAGATTATAGAGGGGGCCTTAAAAGTAGAAGAAGGGATTAAAGGAAGAACTGAGCCAGTACTGCAGAGACAGCCAAGATAATATAGAGACAAGATAAACAGACTGCATGAATAAGATGTTGAATGTCAGATAAAAGTGAAACTAAATGAGACAATGGCTGCCATGAAGTTTAAAAAGGGCAAAACATGCGCATCATTGCTTGTTGCTGATCATCTCTCTCCATTCATCTGGTGTGTCTGTGTGTGAGTGAGTCCTTCAGACGCATTGAATGAATATTTAGTTTGGATACAATGAAATATAGAATCACAGCCATGAGCCTCAGTGAGAGATACCTCGCCTCCAAGTTTTGGTCTTTTGTTTGTCATGCGCAGGCAGTCGAACAACGTTTTTTGAGGAGAAAATTCGAATCAACGCGTAGCATTATTACACAGACACTGACTCAACAGTGAAGGTTAAACAGACTGAAAGGCAGATTTATCCCTCACCCTTTAAGTGTGAAAAAGCAGAGGGAGACAGCGAGTTATAAAGGAGAAGGATGGCTCCAGGTAACAGGCTGTTGGATGCATAAGATAAAAAAAAGGGAAGGAGTGATAGAGGATGGTGAATTAAACATGTGCCACGGGAACGAGAGGAGAACATCTGGAGTGTGTGAATCTTTAAATATCACTTTTCCACTAATGGAGCAAATTAATCTTTGCAAAAACAAATGAACATTATCTCTGCGCTGTGCAGAGGAAGTTTGTAAAGTCTACGAATTTCAATCAAATGAATGTTTGACACGACTTGGAAGGACAGCGGATGCCCTCGGTCACACCGGGAACCCCTTCCCTGTTTGTTTTAGATGCTTCTCTGCAAATGACCAAAAAGAACGAGTCATTATCAGGCTTTTGCAGAACTTGATGATGAGCTGAACATTTGAATCCGATGTTATGGAGCAAGCAAACATCTCAAACAAGCAAGGCAGTAGTCCTTGAGGACCAGGATCGAGGAGCACTCGATCTAGTTTCTCACCTGACATGAAGCACTTAAGTGATGTATGGTTCAACACACAATCACAGGAATATCCAGTGGTTTTGGATGGGGATGGTCAGAAGATGATGGAGAAACCACCTTTATGAATAAACTATCAACAACTCAGTGTCTGTAAGAGTCTAATCTCTCAATTTCTCTCTCTCACAGTGGTGCACAAGCATCCACGGAGAGGAGGAGGCACAGGAAGGTTTCCTAAAGCTATTAATAAAATAAATTCTTACTGTTTAAACACACAAGTGCTCATGCGACCGTTGATGAGAGGAAACTCATCCATGTTCACGTTGGAGCACTCGCTGAAAGGCATGAGGAATGAGAAGAAAGTGCAGCTATGCGCCACGTCTAACGTCATTGTTCATGAGTGCCAGGGTGATGTCATTGCTCTCGCCAAGGCTGGTCAGAGTGATGCTCTCTATCCCAGAAACAGGCGCCTTAAAAGAGTGTAGCCAGACACTGCATTTCGTTCAATACTAAAGGCCAGGTCTTACTTTGTACATGTACGCAGAGATCCGCTAAGTCCATGTGATGTATATGGTGGTCTGTGTAGACTCTCTGCACACTAACACATACATTTATATTAAGACTAATTGATGTTACTGTTATTGTAACCATCTGCCTCTCTTTAGCTTCTATTACAATTCCAGATTTATTCTACATTTCACATGTCTATGATTCATATGATCTACTGCATGTCTGTCCATCCTAGGAGAGGGATCCCTCCTCTGTGGCTCTTCCTGGTGTTTCTCACAGTTTCAAAAGGTTTTTTTATGGAGTTTTTCCACATTTGATGTGAGGGTCTAAGAATAGAGGTTGTCACTTGCCATACAGTCCCTTCGAGCATGCCTCCAGTTTGAGTCCACGTGGACCGTCCACACTCATGCTCCATGTAGCTCGACATTTTCTAGACTAGAGAGTGGTGCGCTCTTGTTTTGGCTAAAGGAAATAATGAAGATAATGGTAACCATGGAAACTTGCTTGAGGTTATACACATGTACAACTCCACGATCAAAGAACGACAACATCGCCGCTACTGGAAAGGAATATGAGATTGAGTGCAACATGCATGGTAATGCTGTTGTTTAGGTACCGTGGGCGTGTACAGTCAAGTGGAAATGCCAAGTGGCTTTTTACGGCCTAAGTATGACCCACCTCTAAGACAACTGAACAACTTCACCACACCTGTGTGCGGGAGGACTGTGAGCATGGGCCCTATTTAGACTATCCAAAAGCGCATGGTTTAAAGTGTGTGGCACAAACACATTAGGGCTTGTCCAACTCAGATTTTTAGGGCCCCTTGTGTTCAAAAGAGCAGTATCAGCACCATGGAGAGCGTCCAGAATGAGTTCTCCTGTTAACTGTGGAAATAAATAAATAAATCTGAAGAACGACGGGTTATTTTTGGGTGGCTGAGTGAGGTACGCTGGCTTTCATAATAGTTCGGGTGGCTCAGTCTTGTCCTTGGTGACTAAGGTTGTGAGTTCATAATTCAAATAGCACAGAATGAGCGTAATGAGCATAAGCAGAGAGAGATGTTTTTTAAGTAGAGAACGATTTCGCCAGAAGGAAGATTAAGCAGTCAAATCTGTCCAGTACTTGATGCTGATGTGCATATTCTGACCTCAAAAAGTATAGACTTCACCTTAAAAGAATGAGAAAAGAAAATGTTTTTACTGTCTCACCTCAAAAAAGTTTCTAAGGATGGACAAGGACACTTGATCAATTTCCAAGAAATGGGAAGAGGAGCCCTGCAGCCAAAACCTTCCTTCTCTCCATCCATTTCACCATCCATCAGTCTATACCAGCTCCCATTAAGTGATCCATCTGCCATTCACCTTATCAACCCATCAATCACCCATCCATCCGTCTTTTATTCAGCACCATTCCATGTCACCTACTCTATATTCCCTTCATTAATTTCCTCATTTATCCTCCATATTCATCTCACCATCCATCAGCCCATCTGTCAAGCCACATTCTGGTTTACCTGGTATCTCCCGGCCATTACGGACCCAGCGCAGGGTGGCTGCCGGCTTGCTGCGTGGTGACACGCAGGTGAGCTCTGCATCGCCGCCTTCCACGCCCTCCTGCTTCACCTCCACGGTGGGTGTCTCCGGGGGCACCAGAACACTGAGAGTGGCCACCTGGTGGTGCGTGGCATCCGTGTAGAGCTGGCAGAAGTAGCCGCCCTCATCAGACACACTGACGTTGGTCAACTCGATGCGCACCAGCCGCGGCGTGAACAGCACCATCTGGAAGCGGTCGTCCTTCAGTGCTGGAAGTGGGTGAAGATGATTAGGAATTGGGGTCGTTGATGGAGCGAGAATCGGGGAGAAGAAGTGCAGATGTGGAGGAAATGAGGTGGGACAGAAGTTGGGGGAGAAGGAGAAAGAAGGAGAAAGAAGGGGAGATCATCAGTCATCAGCTCAATCCTTATGTTCCCATAAACCCTTAAATAGTCAGTGTCTAACATTCACGGAGGTTTATTGGCAGAAAGTGAATAAACTACCAATAAGTATGTTTGTAAGTGTGTAATCACTTTTTTAAAATAAAAATTCTCAGCCTTAGAATGAACCTTTTACTTTGGGAAATGGCTTTGCCATAAGGAGGTCACCATCTTGTACCGCCATCTTGTGCCGTCATGTTTCTACAAGAGCTCAAATGGACAAACCAGCAATAGCACAAGTTCTGCATTGTGAAGCAGGAGCTAATGCAAACGAAAACATATGAAGAAGAAGAACAGCAGAGACACCTTTCTGGTATGTGAAGGCCACCGTAGTTCCCTGACATGGAAATGGAGGTGTGACTGTTGCAATCTGCAGTCTTACCATTAGACGTCACTCATTCTTACACACTGGGCCTTTAAATCCTGAACCCTAAGTGACTTTAATGATGCTACCTGCTATTGCCTGTGTGTGAGCGACTGAAAAGGCTCAACATGAAATACATATAAATGGGACAGCACATTATGAGCCATATTACTTCACCTTGATGACGCCAAAAGCGGTGGCTTAATTTGATGAGTTTGAGACATTCTGTTTAACACCAAGCTCACACCACATGGTCTTTATGCAGCATTCCGTTTACAGTGGAAGTCGGAACTGGGAGTGATGTCCCAAGTTCTCAGAAATGCAAATGTATCTCAGGAACTCAGGTTAGCGACTGTTAGGAATACCAGTCAAACATGATATTTATTGCACGCAGCAACAAGTCTATGTTTAAACATTAAACAGTACTATGTGTATGAATGATTACTGTTTAAAAAAAGCAGCCATTTTAGGAATATCATGTTGGGGAGTGTAAATCCGTTCTGAGTTCAGTTCCCATGACCTTGGTTATTCCGAGTTCAGGCGACAAATGGAACGCATTCGCCAAATAATCCGGTCGCCTACAGGTTTTGCAAATCCCGGCTAATCGTCTCTCATCAGCTTGTGATCTCACTGTGTGTGAAAGGATCAAAGTCACAGTCTGTGGAGTCCAACTCTCATTTTCAGCACGACACAGACGAAATCCAAGTTAACACAGAGTCAAGCAACCCGAGCGAGAAGAGAAAAAGAGAAACACGACAAAATCCATGCGACTGTGATCGCAAACATTAGCGCTACAATAACCGTGTACTCGCTATGACAATGTGTTTTCGTGATGACACGTAGTTGATGGTGAAAGACGGTGCGACGGCACCTGGGAGAAGATTCCAGATCTTTTAAAGATCACAAATCATTGTGACCAAAATCACAATATGAATTGTGACGAAAGGAAATGTGTGCATAATTTAGCCACTAATTTACAGCTCTACCTGTAACAGCTAATCTCATTTTGAATGGGTAAAACATTTCCAAGAGAAGTTTGATCAATTAATTGAAAAATATTTGAAAATGATTTATTTACTATATTAATATCTACAGATTACATCATTGTGATTATCCTCTGATTACATTAGACATGATTATGCCCTTTTTTCGTTGCTATCATAGGTTGCCAATTGGTTTTGGTGCCCGCACACTATGAACTCTGGGTAATTTCCTCCTGCAGAGTCTACAGATAACCAACGGAGAGAAAGTGTCCATAAAGTGCTCAAAATGGCCACAAGAGAGCTCTCACAATTTTGAGGATTTCCCAGTGGGACCAATCCTAAGCCTTCACTGATTTACCATGAACTTCTAAAGTCTGTGAGTGTGTGAGGGTGAGCACCGTGACTGAGATGTTAGTAGAAAAACACTATATTTGACAGACAGAATAATAAAAAAAAAAAAACTACGAGATACTGTGTTTGTGTCAATAATAATAATAAAGATACCAGCGGAGAGAAAAGAAAACAAGTCTGTTTTCAATGTGTCAGCAATCAATTCTTTCTTTGAACACTTTACAGACAGACACAGAATATTAAGAAGTGTTAATGTTTGTGCTTTGGTTGTTTTGAACCGTCCTCTCTGAACACACACAGAGACTAACAATGTGAGTGTCATTTTATCAAAAAACTTGTTTTCAGACGTTTAACTGGCAGGCCTTTGCTGGCTTTAAAAAAAGAATAAAATGTGTTTGTAGATGAGAAGCTCCTCAGGGAGCTGCTGTACACCTCACTCACAAATGCACTTGTTTAGCAGGCTGCAGACTTTCCACAGAGCAGTCGTAACTGCTTCATTTCTTGACTTCACTTCATTAGTCTGTCTTTCAGTATCAGATATAATGGCTGTCTCCGAATGCCTGGGTATTTTCCCCAAATAATTTAATCCTGTTGGTGGAATTTTAGTCAACATTTCAATGCAATCTCTCTCTCTCTCTCTAGTTTTGTCCAAGGCAGGGCAATCACATCTAATTCCTACGACCTGTTTTTATTGGCTTGGCTGCTAAAGCAGTACAAATGAGAAGAGAAAACCTCTAATTGGCCTGGTCCTTTTACCGGAGCAACAACAGCAATCAATGAAAAAAAAGGAAAATAATTTGATCGGAACCAGGATAGTGCAAAGCTCCACCACTTAAAAGTAAAGTAGCATCTTGGACCTGTAGATATAGGGTCAATGCTGTCGTCAGGTACAGGCACAGTGTAAGTGCATTTGCTTGCACTTACACTGCAAAAATAGATTTCCAATAAGTGAAATCAGCCTCATTTCTGGGACATTGTTCTTATGTTTTGCCAAAAAAACTAAAAAAAAATCTTGGTAAGCAAGATTTGCATGAGAAAAATCATCTCATTCTAAGTCAAAACATATCTAACTTCTCTGAACGATGTTACAGCTAACTTTAAGCTTTACTTTAAGCTAAAACAATATTTACATAAAATCCCAACTGCTCCTGGTTTGTGTGTTAAATACAATTCTACATAATTAAATTCTTTAAGTCAACATTCTTACATGACAGAATATTCTTACATTTTGGACAGTGTTGTCTAGTTTTTGGCCCATTTTTCTTCCTCTTAAGAAACATTACAGTTTGAAAGTGGCAGTAGATTTACAGTCTAGCTCTAAGTATACAGTATACAGCAAACATGTCTTATTGGCAGATTCTTCTTCACTTTTTGTTGTACTTATTTCTAGTAGGGCTGTTTTGCAGTGACATGTAACAATAACATGTACGTTAGATATAGCAGGTCTAAAAGTGCTTGGACCAGAGGGGTCAAACTGGTGGCCTGAGGGCCACATTTCGGCCCCCAATCAATTTCATGTGGCCCACCATACTGTTTCTGTATGCGAGTGGCTTTTTTTTATGTGTTATTTTCTAATTATTTGGAGTTTGACAAAAGAAACACAGCGGAATGTAAACGGCTGCATCTGTTCAAGTTTATTAAACCAATAAATGACTTTATAAAGCCACTTTTTTTTGTTATATATCAATTGTTTGATCAGCCACAATAATGTAATAATGAATTTAAATGAAAATACCTCAAGTTGAGGGCTTTTCTAAGTAATTGTTAGGTGCGATTAAAAAAGAGACTAATTAGATCAATTACAGATCATAATTAATTAATTGCTCACTTTGTTTAATCTCTTGACAGCACTAGTAATAATAGGACAATGGTTGTAATGATCACATTATTAAATGTATTACATTCAATAGTAAAGTATATATAGTACATGAGCTTGTCCATATTATGATCATTCCTAGATTTATTTTGCATCATAAATATGTTATTATTATGAAGTAGACATCACTGCATATGAAAACAAGCACTTTTAACTTTTTTAAATACTGTGAAATATTATGTGATAATATTGTGTGATTGTATAATTTTAAGCTCACATCGCAGGTTAATTGGACACCTTTGCATTGCCTGTAAGTGTGCATGTGTGAATGAATGGTTGTTGGTCTCTATGTTGGCCCTGGGGGGGGGGGGGGGGGGGGGAATATAACACCTGTAACCTTAGTTGTGGACAAATGAGAAGCAAAGGCAGCTTTAATTGAAATGGTACAACATTTCCCACTTTGGAATGACTTATTTCTTAGTCTAAAGTGTCTAAATGCTCTGCCCCTGGACATTGTGTACATTCAGGGTTTTTCTGTTTTTCACTTTTTTATATTTCTGTCATAGACTTGGGGCGACCATGGTTCAGTGGTAGAGAGGGTTGTTTTCCAACTGAAAGGTCGGAGGTTTAATTCCAGGCTCTGCTAGTTTACATGCCGACGTGTCCCTGGGCAAAACACTTAACCCCAACAGTGTGTGAATGGGTTTGATAGATGTGCGATAATAATAATAAAAAGAAGACTGTAGCTGTGCTGTATGAATATATGAGTGGGTGAATGGCAAAACTGGAATGTAAAGCAGTTTGAGTGGTCATCAAGACTGGTGAAGGACATTTGGTTTTTAGTTATTTCTCTTTGGTCTGTTTCCTATGACGGAGTATTAGGGCTACACTGAAGCAAAAACATTACTTTCCAGAATAAAGTCATAATTGTAATATTATGACTTCATTAATATATAGTGAATAAAGTGATAACATAACGACTTTTCCCCCACTTTTTAGTGGCGTACGCCTCCATCCACATGATGTGACGGCTAATTCCGCCAATTACTTGCACTGCCATGGGGCCTGAGTTTATCATGAGAATCAATACGCCATAAAGCCTTGGCTCCCTCACGACGTCCAAGATATTCCCACTCCTTCAGGATCCAAAATCTTAATGGTCAATTTAATTAATCCTCATAAATTTAGTTACTTGAAAAACTATGAAACCTCTTTGAATAGCACTCAGATGTAAGCGGCTGTAGCCTTGCTGTCGACCTCTATAAGCCATTACCTCCTCCACAAAAGAGAGGAGTCTGTGTGAGTCTTTCTTAGGAATACACTCGGTTTGTTACACAATCTTTTCAAAGCCCTGATACTGATGCTAATGTAGAGCTGATGAGCCAAAAGATTATGTATTACCTTCTTTGTGAAGCCTAAACCAAAGTAGAACTTCACAAAGACGCTCCACGCTCTTCATCTTGTCTCGTAATATGACGACTTTTTTCAGTCCGGCCCTGATACTCGCGGTTTCACATTCTCTTTGGAATTGATTTACTTCCTGTCTTTGTCACGTTTTCCTGCCCCGGTGTTTTTCACCTGTGTCCCATTTTCCCTGCCTCTCTCATGTATTTATTCTATGTGGCACCAGTCTCCTTTGTTGCTTTTCTTTGGTGTTTTTATCAGTTTGGTGTTTTGTATTTCACGCTCTGCTGTACTCCTAGTCCACATCCAGTGTAATCCAGGTGCCGGTCCCAAGCCAGGATAAATGCGGAGGGTTGAGTCGGGAAGGGCATCCAGCGTAAAAGCTTTACCAAATCAAATATGCCGATCAGTGAAAACAATGAGGCAGATAATCCACTGTTTTTTTGGACTTTTGGAGTTCTTTTTGTTTTAAATGTGACATTTGTTTTGAGCTCACACGTCTGGGTCCTCACTTGTCTGCACCGTGACATCAAGATCATTTGCACTGTATTAGCAAACAGTCATTTCTCCCACAGCATGAGCGAGAGTCGAGTTCTCACCACCTTATAATTTGTGATGTCACTCCCATGGACAGCTCTGAAGAGGAGGGGGGGATGATTCTCTGCTGTGGGATTGATAGCTCTGCTAAATCTCAAGCTCGATTTTGATACGAACAAGTTTGATGGAGCAACTTCCGGCCGCACATTGATACAACGTTTGTTTCCAGCTTCCTCGAGCACTGACTGGACCGTCCTTAACTTGAATATATCCTTTTATTGTCTTTGTAACTGCCATTATTCCTCTGTAAGCCCATTTCTAATTAGTGTCTGGCATTTTACTCTTAATTATTTTATGTTTTCATCATTATTGTTTCACTTACTGTGAAAATGGAGGGGAAAAAAAGAAAGAAAAAGCTTTGCAAATACAGCTCACTGCACACCCAGAGATTATTTTAGGAAAGCTATTAAACAGTCTGGAACTGCCCTTTGAGTCAGTGTGAGACAGGCTAAATACTGCAGTTGTCCTCATGGCAATCCAGAGTTAAAAAAAACAAATAAACACATCAGTTTGAAAATGTCTCATTCTGTATTGCATGTGGATGAGCTGCAAATGCTAATGCACAGAGAGAGAGAGAGAGAGAAAAGAATAGTGACAAGGGAGGATTAGAGGAGGTGAACATGCAACAATGTTCCTTTTGTTGCTGAAGAAAGAGTGGACTTAATAGTGAGAAAAATGCTGATAATAACAAGTAACGCTAATAACAGTCTGCGGGTGACAGTGGCTCGATGCCCATAGATTCCCGTAAATACCTTGGAGACTCACTTGGTATCGACTCAACTGTGAAAACTCTCTGTTTTCTTCTGTCCCTCTCTCCACTTCTTTTGTGTTGGCTTTGGCTCACGCCAGGAACCGCAGACACTTTCCTGATGTAACACCCGGGCCATCGCACAGCATAATTCATCACAACACAGACACTACAGTATAGATATTGGTTTTGTATTGTGTGTGTGTGTGTGTGTGTGTGTGTGTGGAATGGCTTAATATAGCAACATAATGTGGCAGGCGTGGGGAGAGAAAAAATGATGCAGATAGAGAAGGAAAAATCCACAGGACACAGAGAGAATGGCCCAGAGTGATGGAGTTAGTCCACCACACTCATCTCTCCCCCCCACCCACTAAATTTCTCCTCCATCCAATGGCAGTGAGAGAATTGTTAGAGAGCTATTCCCCATAGATAGGTAAATCTTTTTTTTTCCCTCTCTGCACTAAATGGCATCTAAATGTCAGACTTCTGTTCATGTCCAAGTTCACCTTTATTGTCCAGTCTCATTTGCATGCTGAGGGGAGTTAGCAGTAGGGGCAGAATGAGAGACATGGACCACTGAGGAGAAATGCTCCATTTGGTTCGTTCCACAGTTCTATTATCACTATATCAGTGGACAGAATCTCCTAAAACACAGGCAGAGTAACTCACAGCACTTACAGCACTGACCCCAGCACAGAAAGGCCTATAGGCAGCAGATGAGCAATAGGAAGACATATATCTCTGTCCCACTGGTGAAAAAACTGTTGAAATTCAACTTGAAAGAGGATTTTGACAGCGGGAATGTGTTTAATCAGCATTCACTTTAAGGTCAAATGACATTTATCAGCATTTGTGGGAACATAAGACCTGCGTGAATAATAATGCACTCATGTGTTCATGGTCTTATTCATGTTTGGAGTCATTGGCCATGAATGGTTGTAGTGTACATTGCCCTGGTACAACTCAACTTGTGATTAGGGATCTTCTCCATACCACAACCTTGAATATCTACCAATATCAGCACCATAGGCTTAGCTTGAATAAGCCGATATTATACTTAGCATCAGTATCGGTCAAATATGGATCAAAATCACTGGATCAGAAATCATGAAAAGAAAAGTATGAAACACAAAACAATCAAACGACCTTACATATCATAACGTGTGAACTAACTAACTAACTAACTAACTACTAAGTGACAACAGGTCAAGACTATATTGAGGCGGCTACTCAGGGATGTGGTATTGGTATCAAGCAATGCTTAGTGAAGCATTTATGTCATATTTGGGTTTTTGGATCAATTACTTTTTTCTATATCTGATATACAGTATATCTATATATATATATATCTATATCTAATCCAGTCATTTTGACCAGTTTAGGAACAATTCCACACTCAGCTTCTGAACAAATACAATTGCTGATCACCACTTTTTATTTCATGAATGAATGGTCTACAGCTTTGTCCTCCATGTCGGTAGAGAGGCGGAGCCAAACCCAGCTGACATAGGGTGTAAGGTGAGGAACACCCTGGACAGGTCGCCCATCCATCAACAACCATTGACTCTCACACCTACGGTCAATCTAGAGGTTCAATGAAGCTCTGCATGTTTATGCCTGGGAGGAAACTGGAGAAAACCCATGTGGACATGGGGAGAACATGCAATCTTCATGCTACACGGTGACAGTGTTAGCCACATGCTCCACTGTGTGACTCACATTTTATTGAATAAACTTCCTTCAGAAATAAGGGAAGCTTGAGTGAATCGACTTTTTTTAGTACATTAACCAAACCTTGGCCCCTAATTTCAGTGTGACAGAGGCTATAGAAAGGCCCTGCAGTGAGTGATGGAGTGATAGTGGAGGAGTGATGGAGTGATGGTGCAGATGATTTAAGGAAAAAACATCTATATTTAATACCTTGCCCAAACTCTTTCCTCTCTTTCTCCATCATCCGACATGTCCCTTTCCATATTCTCTCTGTTGCAGCCTCTCTCAGCCCTCTGCCCTTTCTCTCATTCTCCCCGACCCCATTTCCATTCTTTCTAATTTTCTCTTTCATTGCAGCTTTCATACACCTCACCCCCCCCACCCCCCTCGCTCTGATTAGGCGTCATTGTGCTTTCTGAAGAGTGCAAGTCCAAGTCTTGTGGGAACGCAGATGTGGTGGCTCTGTTTAAATACTTAATAGATCTCACCGGCAGTGCTGATCTGACAGAAGTGCAGGAGAAAGTTAAAAGTGAGGTTTCCCAAAAGCAGTGACCTAAAATACCCAATTAAAGCCACTCTGTGGTCGAGGCGACCGAGACGCGAGGTACATGCATGAGGAACAAGAGTGTTTGAGCGGCGCCTCAGTAGCAGCTCTTTGTCTTGCCTATTTCTGTCTAATCTTAGCGCAGCGCTCAGAAAAATCTTCAGTGACTTCAGCTACTTTGACAGAGTCTGTCCCTGAGGAGCGTGTGGGAGTCTTGATAGTTGGATTACTATAATTGCAAATGCTGCAGGATGTAAGCCTGAGACATATGTAATCGTGTTCAAGAGCACATTTACACATACAAAAATATCACTCCATATGTTTGCCGATACACTCTGAATATGCCTGCGGGCGCAACACTTCTTTCATTGATTTTTCTGTGTTTTAAAGTACAGACTTAAGTCTGTGGGAGCCAGAGGCGATCGCTCGGAGCGCTGCTTCCTCTAAAATGTCATAAATGTAAATGTACTGTTGTGTTTACATTTGGTGATTAAAAGTGCACTAGAACCCGATCAACTAACTGACCAGTCTGTTCAGAATCAGCTGTTTATCACAGATCGTCATCTCGTCGGTCCCACACATTCAAAGCAGTAGATGCTCAGCTTCACTTGATCTCTATGAGACAGCGTGGAATAGCTTTTTTTTCCCGGTGGTGAGCGAGACTAGATGGTGACTGGATAAAAACTCAGCGTCTCTGCGAGTCAACGGAGCAGTGGGCGGGCACGTACGCTGCCTGATGCATGATTATTGGAGGAGCCGTTGACAGCGTTGTAGAAATGTACACGACACTGAGGACGTTTCTGTTTCAGTCCATTATCAACAGTCTCTGCTGCTGCTTGTATGAATGTAGTTCGATAAACACGTCATCACTGACTCAGAACTGTCCTCTCTGAACTTATCTGCTCCTGGTCTCTTTCTTCTGTCTCTACCTCACCTCCCTCTCCCTCCTCTCTGTCCCCCATGTTTCCTTTCCCCCCAACCGGTCGAGGCAGATGCTGCACATCTCTGAGTTTGGTTCTGTCAGAGATTTCTTCTTCTGTTAAAGGAGAGTTTTTTTCTCTCCACTGATGCCTAGTGTTTGCTCATTGTGTGAATCATTGGGTTTCTCTGCTCTCCATGATGTTGTCTATGTACAGAGCCTTGAGATAATGTTGAATTGAATTGAATTGAATTGAATTGAATTATGGAATGGAGTAAACTCTGGAAACACTCGGCAGCTTGTTGCGTGTTACAGCCCATTTCTGTTTGTACATATTATGCACTGTAAATAAAACAACACTGTTATAGCACATCCTTGATTCAGTTTTACATAATTATCGTGTTTCAGGTGTTTGTTCGTTTGCTAATTTATTAATTCAAAATTGATGTATAAATACTAATACATGATACTGGAAAAAATAAATAATAAAATGGTTGACGGACAAATGAGCTTCCCCTGCTTCAACCATCACTGGTTGAAGCACTTTGCACATATTCTGCCTCTCTATTACTTAAATGCCTTTTAACCAACGTGAGGAGGTTCAAGTGCAAGGTCAACCATAGAAATCCTCCAGCTGTGAGTCCCGTCTCCAACAATAAGTGCTACGACGCACTACTATAGCATTTGAATTTATTTTCTGTGTCGTATCCTTGAGAAATGATGAACTGTTAATGCAGCCGGCTGAAGGCTGCGCGGCACTTGCAGTTACAGAGTTCTTTATCTACGACAAGTTCACGCCAAGAGACAAATGCACCAATCGTCACATGTCAAAGTAGTGTTTTGCCTGCGCTGCCCAAATGATCGCTTAATGACCTGAGCAACAAAGACTCTGTTATATTAAAACAATGCTACTTTGGAGCTGGGCAGATATTTGAGTGAATTTTGAGGCTCACCACAGGTGTCTGAAAGAAGCTGGGGATAATTAACACTTGTCACACAATTACAAGAGCACAGCTATCATTTTCTTAATCATAACCCAGTGTGTGAGACACTGAGTGGGCTGACCATTCATGTGTGAGTGTGTGAGAATCACATTTGGGATGTAGATGTTAAAGGCACGGTCCAAGAGTTTGCCAAGCTCCTTGAATGAAAACTGAACGATTGCTCTTTCGAGGGGATTTGGGTTTTTTCTGACTGGCTGCTCTGCCTCCCTGTGAAAGCAGATTTCTGTGATGGATCACAGCAGCTGTGCGAGCTTATGGGTTTGCACTAAAACTGCTTTGCATTAGCATGCAAAGTATGTCAAAATATGCTGCACCTGTGTGCAGATTCTAGCTATTCCAATGTGAATTAGTAAGAGATATTTAACGAAAGGTGATCGGTGCCTACAGGTAATAGTCAGTTTTAAAAGTGAGGTCTTTTGTTTTCATCTTATTTGTTGAAATCCTCTTCACAAACAAGTTATCTAAAAAAGAAAAAGGCGTTTGCCTGTAGCCCTTGCAATACTGTAATCATTTTATTTGGACACTATGATTGACGTGCCTGTCTGTCACTCCTTGACCTATACCTTTGTATCCATACCCTCATTGTAAATGCTTGTCAGCACTTTTTGGAACAGGCAAACATTGCTTTTCACTCCAGACGACGTTCGGGGGTCCCATCCTCTTTTGTAACTTTGACAAAAGAGGATGGGATGTTGCATTTTGTCAAAGTGTAGCCTCGCTTTTCTAGATTTATAGCTTTAAAATTGTACTTCAGGTCTGAAATGTAGTTGTATGTGATTCTGACATGGTGTCAGCACTGAGCGTGCCACCATCAATAACAACCAGCCCGAGACTCTCATTTAAAACATGGCTGCCAGTGGGGATGACCAAACAAAAAAGAGTGGTTTATCTCCCTTTATCGTTCCGTTTCCAACAGGACTTTATGTCACTTTGTAAACCGCTCTCTACCTGCACCAAAGTCCATAGAAATAATTGTTGACCCACTGCTGCCTCCATCAAAAAGCAAAAATCTGTTATTTTATGACCAGTGTTTGAAATCCTTCTTCAGAATGAACTGAGGGACATAAAGTTGCCAAACAAGGCATCAATAGAGCAGCAGCTCCTGCGTCTTAGAGAGCTGAAGGTTTTAGATGTTCCCTATGGACAGTGAGTGGTCTACAAACTTCACTTTCCTCTTGGAAATGGCTGTCTAACAGTGAGGGAAAGTCGTGTACACACTCTTTAGATATCGTACACTTAAGCTGACGCAGAATTTATTAGGTGATCCTTTTGTTAAGAGGCTAAAATCTGCTCTTCCTCTGTGTCTCAGGCTGCTTCTTGGCCACGGCAGAGCTATAGCCACACCCCAAAAACCCTGAACCATCGCTTTAACATAACGTTATTGAATCTATTTCCTGGCCCAAAAAGGTGCATCCTGATGTTAAACTCAAACCACCATCATTACTTTAACATGGTGAAATACACTCTTCCTGCTCTTAACTCTAAACATTGCACACTACTGTTTTACAGCATTGCTTTAAGCAGGAGCTAATGTGCTGAGAATTCCTTCACATATTATGCAGAGCAGAAATAACTGTTGCTTCACCACCAAACATCACACATGATTTGTTTCAATTACGGAGCCCCCACACAAATTTCAAAGTCTGCGTTAAATGTCCTTGATTGTTGTTCTATTGCTTAGAGTACTCCTTACAGCGCTGCCAGGGAAAAAAAAACTGGCTATGTTGGCAACTTGCTTTTAATTAGTTAGGAAAAAACAAGTGGTGTTTGCCCACCTCAAGGCCCTCATTGAAATGTGCCTTCATTACAATATTGGTTACAATGATAATTTGCCATGTGATTGCCAAGGCCATGCTCTAATGAGGAGCTGCATTAAGCTCTGATCTCATCACCGGGGTCAACAGTGGATTATGCAGACGGCTTCAAACTATGCTTTTAAAACAGTTTAACTCGTCACAGTCGGGGCGACATGTAAAACCATCTCCTAAATTAAGTCATTGGTTATCTGACTTTTTAATGTGGAAACACTTCAAAGGCAAAATGAGGACGTTTGTAATCGGGAAAAAAAAAAAAAATGTTAAGTGCAAGTGTTGGCTGGTTCCTGCTGCTGTCCTCACATGTCACAGAGGGCCAGTGCTTTGGCACACACACACACACACACACACACACACAGGTACACACCTCGCGTGCCGTTGAAGAACAGCGTCTGCCGGCGGGGATTCTGAATGACCACGATTGATCCGTCATAGTTCTGCAGACGGCAGGAGATCTGGGCCGTACCCCCCTCCAACACTGTAACGTTCTCCGCCTGCACGGCCTGACAGCGAGCTGTGGGAGAGAGAGAGAGAGATGGATGTTAACGTAGTGATACAGAGGGAGGGCGATGGAGGGGAAAAAGAGGGAAAGAAGAGGACAGGGGAAACTTTTGATGAGCAGATGCGGAGAGAAATAAACCTTCAATACGGCTTTCAAAATAATGCACTTAAAGCATCATTCATCGACTCTTTATTCATCACGCACGCACAACGGAAGACGGGAATTAAGAGGCGGGAGGAATAGTGATGGAAAAAGAAGTGAGAGTGAAAAAGAAAAGACACTGATGGATTCAACAAGTGAAAGAAGGCCCCGAACAATGTGCGCTTATGATTATTCTAAAGATGATTACAATTACTGCCATTCATCTTCTTTATATGCACACATACAAACAGCCGCACGTCGCCTCAGGCTCACAGAATGCATCAGCATGCACACTTTAATAGATTATGCCTTATTAAATCTCTAAGTGGATGCTGGTCCTGCATTTAAACACACACCAGCACACATGCATGGCCCCACATAGGGACAGACAGACGTGAACAGCCTGCAGAGTGGACTGCAGCTGGGCCAACACTGTCCATGTTTGCTAAACTAAACGGCAGTTTTTATGATATGAATATGTAACAGATAACCCTTTTCCCACTGGTTAATGAAACCCTCTCAAATCCCAGGTTTAAATAGGTTTTTTGGATGTTTGGAATGTGTTTAAACAGTATTCACTCCTTTTTTTTTATCAGCTTCAGCTACGATAGGACTTAGTTGGAAAACAAGACCTGGGTGAACACACACATTTCTTCTTTGTCTGCTTCCTTTTTTGGCAGTGACTCAAATTCCAGTGATTTCCAAAGCAACACTAAGACTTTGCTATATTTTCATCTGCGACCTTAAAGAAAAACTGTGCCAGGAGCATTTAAATGTGTATGGAAGATGTGCGATGGTGTTATATTTGCACATAGATGAGCTGTATGAATGTGTGACTGACTGAGTGTGAATGGGTGAATGGCAAAACTGAAGTGTAAAGCAGCTTTCAGTGGTAATCTAGAAAAGTGACCTTTTTTCAATTCAGTTAAATTCATGAATTCAGTAAAGCGGCAGCAACTTAACATCTCTTCTCATTATGTTGTTGTCGTTTTCCTTCTACTGCGACTCACTATGTTTCCAGTGTGTATATGTGCAAGTTTACAATCAGGTGACACAGAGGTGTGGAAAACACCACAGGACAGAACAACCACTGATGCAGGCACTGCAGCTCAGTTTGGTGGAAATAAATAAACCCTTCAAATGGAAAAAGAGGCTAGAACATTCAGACACTACAAGTAATAAGGGTTGTGCACATGTGGCTGCAAACACATGTGTGGGAGAAGCCAAGGCATTTGGAATTGTGCTCCTGTTGGTGGATAAGCAACCAAATCCTGAGATTCTGGTCTTGATGACCACTCAAAGCTGCTTTTGTGCCACTCACCCATTCACACCCATTCACTCACACAATCATGTACAGTACATCTATGAGCATTTCTATCACATATTTTCATACCCATTCAGACGACAGTGAGTTGGGGTCAAAGATCCACAACCTGTCAGTTGTAAAAACCTCTTGCTCTTCCACTGACTCACTGTCGACCACAAACAAATGGATTTTCATCACCGTGTTTCTCACACATGCATGTGTGTGTCAGTGCATCCTCTCTCCTTCAACAGCTGATTCAGCATGCACAGCATTCACATGCACTCTCGTCAGCCGCGCTGTTTCAGACCAAAACCACACCCCCAGAACGTGGACTGTGTTGTGATTGACCAGGTACCTGGAAGTGACGTAATTAGCAGCTACAACGAGAGTAGTTCTTCTTCTTCTGCGGTTGAATGTACACAACCGGATGTGCCCGGACTAGTGCCTGCACCAGGAGGAGGTACGGTAGTGAGAGGAGTGGTGAGGTTTACTGATGACATCATCAACATACGAAAGTGACGATCCGCTTCGCAGAGCCCAGGAAAACAATAAAAGCCTATTTTCTCAGCAGTGGCTGAACTGTTTGTTCTGAAACTTTAGGGTTTCATAAACAAGGTCATGACGCAGATACACACACAAACACAGCGTTAATTGGAGCTTCCGGTCTATGCAGGCTTTAAGAGATTGCCTCAGGTCTTCCAGATCCTACATACTGCAGCTTTAATTAAGCTAACTGTATTCATATTTGTCTAATTTTTCTCATGCTATGGTCCCTATCACTCACTCACTCACTCACTCACTCACTCACTTGACTGTTTTATCCTCCACATGAGGGTCGTGGGTGGCACTGGTGCCAATCTCAGCTGACATAGGACAAAAGGCGGAGTCACACCCTGGACAGGTCGCCAGTCCATCACATAGAGACAAACAACCGTCCACTCTCACACTCACACCTGGTCCAGTTTACCTAATCCCCATATTGCATGTTTTTGGACTGTGGGAGGAAACCCACGCACACACGGGGAGAACATGCAAACTCCATGCAGAATGCTTGTGTTCCAACCGGGTCGCGGACTATAACATATGGACAAATGAGGATGCACACACACACACACACACACACACGTGTGTACAGATTGGCAGACACACTTTGCCAGAAACTTTGGTACACAATCTTTCAAACAAACTTCTCTGGCCCTTAAACCCAAATATTTGTAGACAAGGAGGCAGAGGCACAGCGGGGGGGGGGCCGGGCTCTTTGATGTTGCTCATAGTCCAAGCCCATGAGTGAGTAATGAGGAGGTTGATTATGCTGTGATTGAAGCACTCAGCCTGTTTGTGGGTCAGAGCTGTTTGACGCCACCCAACTAGAGTTACGCCCCCCGCTGAGCGCAATGCACACAAAACTCCCCCGGTTGAATAGACGTGATTATTGGGGGAATTAGTTATATTGCAACACCATATACTGGAGTGGGATTGCCTTCAAGAGAGTTGGACTCTCCAAACTAGTATTTACCCATTTGAATTTCCATTTGCATTCTCTCTCTCTCTCTCTCTCTGTCTCTCTGTCTCTCTCTCTCTGTCTCTGGCAGCATGTTGGCCACTGGCAGGATTTAGAGTAAAATTGACATCTCTATTGAGACAGCAAAAAGATGCAGGCAATAAGGAGTGGTGATAAAGATGGCTGGGCTGTATATATAGATGGATATGTATATATAAATTTAACAGCTGGGTTTCACAGCGGCTCAAAGCTCGACAAAACACCTTGAGAAGGGAAAATGTTATGAGACAAACAGATGGCTGCCATACCAAGAGTTGCTGACTTGACTGCTTTGGGCCAAAATGAAAGTCTGTATCTGCAGCAGAGCATGTCTTAAGTTTCTTCTGTGTGTGTGTGTGTGTGTGTGTGTGTGTACATGCGCATATGCTGGGGTTGGCATATTGCAATTAAGCTACTTTGACATCATCTGATCCTGCCAACTTCATCCAAATTTAATTCTCCCCTTGATTTTAATCTCTTTTAATGAAATACTCAAAGCCTACATATTCATCACATCGGGGGAAACAGGGAGACACTGTGGATATTGAACTGAGGACAGAAAAGCAACCAAGACGGGATAAAGACAATGGAGACTCTGATATTCTATAGAACAGAGAACAAAAAAAAAATCTCAACAATTACCACTAATTGCAGTCATTATTGCTACCATTCTCTGCATCAATATTGTGATTCATATCGTGGGGCATCGGGGCATGCCACCGTCATCCCAATTATTTTTCTAATGGCTGTTATTACTCATCACCATGGCAACCAGGCCAGGCCGCCATTGTTTTTTTAACAGAGCTAATTGCAGTAGTTGTGCTGCACATCTCCGACAAATCAGCGCTGCAGCTCCCGTGTGTGATTAGTGACCTATCAGACCCAAGTGAGACAGCAAGTGGCCTGTGCATGAATCAGCGACTACACACAAAGAAAAAAGTACTTTTCGGTCCATTTGTGCAGCAGCTTCTCTGGCAGTTGGAACAGTAACTGCCAGTGTGAGCCTCATGGCTCCTTCAGGAAGTCTCATCTATTCTTTAATAGCAACCATGTGCATTTAAGTCAGTGAAAACAATCTGTCACTATGATTTAAATGGTTATATATCACAACACACACTGCTCCTGTTTCAAAGTAAAAGTACTCTGGCATTTCAGTTTCCTGATTTGTATTTAGAAATATTTGCTCCGTTCTGAAGACTCGGGCATTAAGTAAACTACAGAGGAGATTTGGGCAGCCCATGGCCTAGTGGAAAGGGAACTTGGCTTGTAACTGGAGGGTTGCCGGTGCGAATCTCAACACATGAGGCAGACACAGCTAGTGTTCTCCCCCTGTCCCAAGCCCAGTATGCAACTTCCTCCACTAGGGGTCTCTCAACGGAAACAATAACAAGTTTGATGAAGTCAAGAACCAGCGTGGAGACATGGAAAGTGCTTTGGCAGCAGAAAGTGCAGCACATGGTAAGATGTAGTTGTGATCAATTAGTGACAAATACACAAAATGTAGTGAAAAAAAACACAATTGTTCTCTAGCAGCCCTGAATATTTTATTCCTCAGTTATAGCAAATCAGGAATATCCTTAAAAGGGAAAAAAAAAAAGTGTTGAAAATGCTTATGTTACATATTATGCCTTTAATATAATAGACCTCTTGAATAATATATAATAATATTATATCTCTAAAAATCCTCTTGATCATGGCAGCAACTGGGAAGCAGACACACACACATGAGTGAGCAACAGATCGTGACTCAGTGGACTAAATTCACTGAGCGTCACTTACAACCTCAGCTCAAATATAAGCCAACACTTTTTAAAGGTGACGTTCCAGTTATATTAGTAGTTAGCCCTGGTGGATTCAACATGTAAATGTCGGTGTATAGCCTTGAATTCTATAGTTCATCCTAAAATGCTGTTGACATCGACAGGAGAACATCTCTGGCTGAGAGCTTACGGGAAACGGTCGGCGTTGCTTCCTGAAAAACCAGGAAAGACCGTGTTCATAGTTAATTGTGTGCAGCTGCACACGCTTCCATTGTTCCGTTCCATTCCATTGTTAGCCGCAGTGGCGTTAAGTCGTAAAAGTGCAAGGAAAAGCGAGAAAGGAAACAAAAAAATTAACCGCTGTTGTGAGCGGAGCGACTGGCATCTGCTGTCACCCGCTGAGAGACGCCACCAAGAAACACCTGCTGCTGGATGATCAATCTGGGCCAAGAGAACAAGAGGCCTGGTGAGACGGTGCGGGAGCGAGGGCTCCAACCAGGAAATGATAGCAGGGTGTTAGGAAGTGATGGTTTGGGTATAATAATGCAGCTGGCGGGGGCCGGGCCAAATATAAGCGCGATGACGCATATTCTTCTGCTCAAGCTCATAACACAGCTGGGCTCAGCACTTTAGTCTGACTCTGGGTTTTATAGGCTGCCATTCACATCAGGGCCGCGAGCCTGCGTGGCCTTCTGATCACCAGCATGGTACACCGAAGAGAAGAGGAAGAGGAGGAGGAGGAGGAGGAGGAGGAGGAGGGAACCAAGCCCCGTGACAGAGGTATTAATCTGTGCCACATTAAAAAAAAATCTGAGCCCATAATAAAATACTCTGCAAGTGTTGAATCATATTAAGAGAGAAATTCTGGGTGCAATCGATCCCATTGGTCGTGCACTGGCAGCTATGGTCAAAGGGATAAATAAAATGGCGGGGGGGGGGGGTCGGGGTGAGGGCAAAAACAATCACTTCTCTCTCCAGCCAAGTGGGGGCAGTATTTCATAGCAGTGAATGGGTGATTTTTTTATTTTCTTATTTGAAGGGCTTCTACCTCCTCCTGTTCCGGCCCTGGTAAAAAAGAAAAGAAAAGAAAGGGGGAGCCTTTATTTACTATGCCAATAGAGATCCAAGCAGGGCCATCATTTCAAAACGCATAAACAAATAAATAAATAATGGGTGTACAAATTCATAAGACAAGGCTGTTCGGGGGCCCGTCCTAATGGTCCCACAATGGGGATGACTTATACGTCGAGAGAGACCGAGAGAGAGGCAGGGGGGATACAGGGACAGAAGGGGGGGAGTGGGTGATGAAGGGAGGTGTGGAGAGTTAAAAGAGAGAGAGAGTGGGGAGGGAGGTTTGGGAGGCAGCCAGGTGGACTCACCCTTGGTCACAGTAAATTCTAGAGAGCTGCCTCAGTGGTGCAGGCTGGGCGAGCGTGGCTGAATTTAGCACCTCTTTATGTCGTTTGTAGCCGTGCAGGCAAAATCACACCCAAATGCAATGTTTCAACAAAAACTGTCTTTAATTTGAATAAACATGAACATAAGGAGGAAAACCAAACCCAACCACAAGGGGCGTGTACTAGGCTAAAACCAAAGTTATCTCAGGGAAATTCAAAGAGAACAAAAATGACAGAACAGACAAAGATACTGGGGAGCACACACACACACACTGAAGGACGACATATTTTACACAATTATAACCAGATCTGACAGACATGGTGTATCGGGGCCAGTTGGCCTCACAGTACGACTCGCGACCTCCTGACAGAAAGTCTGACATATTACATTTTTAGAGTTTTTTTTGCCTTCTACGACATGTCGCATCACGTCAGTGACGTTGACCAATGAGAGTACGAAGCACTGAGCAAGTGCAAAAGTAACAAGCGCATGGAAACAACATGGAAAAGCAAAAGATGAAGTGATTTCAAGGTCTCTTTGAGGGACTGGCGGCTGAATCTGTTTACTTCACGTACACACGGCCTCAGATGCCATTGTTTGTTTACAGTCTTAGTGTCTATCTAGCTGCACTCCATGGTGCAGCCCCTCTTCCTCTTAAAGTCCAGTGTTTAAGAATGACTTTATCCCTCTCTCTCCCACACACATCAGGGAACTATGCAGTGGCCTTCGAAAACTACAAAATACATCGTCTTCTTTGCGAGAAGAGTAAGTTTTGACTTTATAATGCAAATATGTTTTGTCCGTCTGGACTCCAGAAACATGATACAACCTGTCTGCGCCTTATATGAATATAACTGTCTAATTCTAAGTAATTATACACTTATACAAACATACAGTATTTACACATGATCCCTTTAACTTCATCACTAGATTGTGATGATTTATGGCTCTGTGATCACCTCATGTGACACTGCGACCAAAAGATGGTCTGACCTCAGCATGAACACAAACAACACAAGACAAGGCAGCAAAATCAAAAATACAAGAAATGCTGGAAACACACACTTAAAGGTGCTATATGTAAGAAATGTATTGTATTTAGACACAAAATGAACATGACGTGTCATCACTGATACATTTAAATTCACTGGCTTCACTCATTACAACAATAAGGATTGATAATGTGGAGCAGAGATGTTAGCAGCTACCTAAACTAAAAAGCCTCAGTTCCCCTCGACCAGAGGGGAAGAAAAACAAGGACTCGCCAGAGGAGAGACATTTAAACATAGATGTCTGACAGAGCAGAGGAAGTGAGAGTGTGGACACTTCTCTCTCTCTGTTTAACTTTGTTGGGTATATAACACTTTTACGGTGAGTAATTGTTGCGTTGTCGTCTCCTCAAATTGTGATCATTTGTGATTTCTGCTCTGAAGCAGAAACACTTTCACTCTCAATCACGGCGTGTTGCTGACACACTAAAGTGTACAGTGACACAGTTATTTATGTGTATGTGCATGAACGCTGTGTATAATTGCAGCTTCTAATTTCCATATTTTGTCAAATCTGGCAACATACTCACACCGCGCTCTCGCAACCTTCTGACTTGGGATTGCAGTAATGGTTTTAAACACTTTAAAGGCGGCTATTGTACATATTGTAATCACCGTTTAAGTCAAAACAAATCAAAGTCCAGGTCCAGAGCTCATGACACTGTTTCCTCCTTTCCTTCTCTGTTCAGAGTGAGAAGAACAGAAAACGAGGCACATAAGAGACGATCTGTCTCCATGAGACCCCAAAACAAGCCCCCATGTATCCTTGAAGCAGTACCAACACTGACTCTGTGCTCATTATCTCTCATTATCTTTCAAATGGAAGCAGGCCAAGAGTGCGTGTGTGTGTTTTCTTTTACAAGAGGAATCAATGTAGGAAGCTACAGAAGCACGCGCCCTCGTGTTGTTGCCGCTTTAATTAAAACTATAACAGCAACTCATAGAGTTTCCTCTCGTCAGGGGTCATCTGCTGGCAACTCCTCCATCTCTTCCCATCTGCATGTACAATTTTCCCATCATCCCAGGAGTCTGCAAGGTGGGCCGGGTTCCATGGTATGTATGCAAATGAGGATGTGTGTGTGTGTGTGTGTGTGTGTGTGTGTGGGTGCGCTGTCTTGCTCCGGGTTAATCACAGTTTTGCAGCGCACCGACTCCATAAAACAGCTGACTTTGAGCTTCTTCTCCTCTTCCACCTCCCCGTGCAGACCCTCCATTCACCCCTTATTCCCTCGTCTCCGTTCCTTTCGCTGTCTAAAATTATCACTCCATCTCTCTCAGGGAACCAGGACACTGCCAATCAAATCCAGCGCAAAAAAAAAACAACAAAAAAACTCCCTCTATAAATAAAACATAATCCTTTGCAAATCTGGCTCTCTTCGCCCTCATTACCTTCGTTCTGTCACTTTCCTCTGTCCTCCTTTTCTTCCCTCTCTTCTGCTCAGCTCTTTAACTTTTCTGCATGCCCCCCCCCCACACACACACACACACACACATTAGTCCTCCCCACTGCCTTTGGTGTAATCTCATTCTCACTAACTACCTCTTTCCCTTTTTATTTAAACTCACAGTCTCTCTATCCCTCATCCTCCTCCTTTCATCACATGTCTTCCTCTTGTCTTCCTCTTCCTCCTTGTCTTCCTCATCAGAGCCGTCCTAAAGAGCCCCTCTCCTCTTCTCTCACAGGAGAACTCTTTTACTTTCTTTCTCTTTCACTTGCCCTCTCTTCACTCCTTTTTTCTTTTTTTTATTCCCTCCTGCAATCGCCCTCTCATTCTTTCTTCTTTTTTTTGCGACTCAGTGGGAATCTCTCCCTGCCTCTCTCCTCCTCCTCCTCCTCTCTCTATCTCCACACGCTCCTTCGCTAAAATGTGATTTGTTCTGCAGCTCAAGTCTGCGGCATAATCATGCTGTTTTTATGGAGCGGCTCGGAGAGCGAGAGCGGAAGAGGGGGGAAAAGGGAGAGAAAGTGAGAGGATGAATAAGGAGAAAAGGGACAAAACAAACGTGTGAAAGGGTGAGACTCAGAATCCTTCCCCTCTTTCATCTCCTCTACTTTTGCTTCTCTTAATTGCCTGTCATAGCTCAGCAGCCACTTCTCCACTTTCTATCCCTCCTCTTTTTTCCTCTCTGTCTCACACTGTCTTTCTGAAACTCCCCCTCTTTTTTGGCAGACCTTCTCTCATACAGCGTTCTCTCCGTCCTCCATCACTGTGAGCACTGCACTACTCTTTCTTTTCCTCATGAGCTCTCATTAGGAACATTTACTTCCAGTTATTTACATATTTTGCTCAGTGGTTCGGCCACCCACTCTCCATCTCCTCTGCATTAAAGTGTCTTCATCCTGTCATTCCTGCACCTCGTCCCCTCCTCTCCACACTCTTGCATCACTCCTTTTGACCTTCGTATCTTTATGTCTCTCCAGCCTGCCGGCGTGTTTCAATCACCTCGTCCCCTCCTCTTAGCCCGTCCGCTCCTCTTCTTCTTCTTCTTCTTCTTCCTTCTCCCTGCATCTCCCTGAATACTCCTCCCTTCTCTCCTCTTTCTTGTCCACCCATCCTATTACTCTTCCAGCTCTTCTTACCACTATCCTCTTTGCTCCCTTCCTTTCTCTTCCCTTTCCTCCTGCTTTCAAACAGCCAAAGCTGGTTAGCGCAATCTACTGTGCAGCGTTTTATGGCCAGAGTTTGTCACTGCCTGCAACAACGCTGCAACAATGGCCGCCGCACACACACCAACAGCGGCTTAAAGAAGATTTACAGGGCTATTACGCAAGGGCTACCACACTGGAGATTCACCACGGCCAAGAGCACTGGTCTTAACACCCTTTCAAAATATACCACACAGCAGCTGGCTCTCTGTGGTGTGGATGCGCTGCACAGTGCATTTGTGTGAGATGCTGATGAATGTGAAAGTTGACCAAGTTAGAGGCCGTTTACATCAGTAGATTCTGATGCACGCACAAAGGATCTTGTACTAGGGACCTTCCATGGGTGTTGGGTACCTGGTTCAAGGGTACCCCAGGCTTTTTTTTGACCTGGCGGGGATTTGAACCAACAACCCTCCAGTTCTCTTTCCACTTTGCCATGGGCTGCTTTTCAATGTATCCTTTGATACTTGGCACGAAAGAACTAGGTCAAACTGGTCTTTGTCCACTCTGAAATAAGCTCTGCACCTCCATCATCCAGACACATTTTCTGAATACACCCCCCCCCCAAAAAAGAAAGAAAGAAATCCCAATGTCTAGTGACAGTGGTATCACTGTTTTGAAAAGAAGTGATGATCCACTTTATTATAACACAACAACTGTATCACTGAAAACAACACAGTAACTCAGCAGTTAAGAAGATGCTCAGTAATAGTAAATTACAACCACTGTCTCTCAACTTTATGATATGAGTTATATTATATTTCTCTATGACTATTTTTACTGCCATTTCTGTTGCAAATGACTTTTGAACATAAACACATCTCTCTGTGTTTCTTAGAATAGTGGTGTTTTGTTCTCGTGTCTGTGGAGACACCGAGTGACGCGTCTTACGTCACAAATGATGGAGGGAAGGCGGGAGCACAACAGCTGTAACGTGAGAGGGCAGCAAACTTTAGGTTAAGGACTCAACCGTGGTTCTCTGAAACACAAAGATGTGCAAAGGCCCATATTCCAACAAACACATATGAATCACAACATTAACGCATACATTTCACACATAAAAGCTGAAAAACATGGTGCAAAATGTATCTGGCGAGCAAAATAAGACTCCCCTGCTGTCCATAACATAATAATATTATCAGTGTATGTGAGTGAATAAAGTGTTACTGCCCAACACTGGCGAGGCCAGAAAACACACACAAAAAGAGAGTGTGTTTGTTCATTCTTTGTGAAATGGTGTGGCCTCAACATAAAACTGCCCTACTGGCATGAATTACATAAGCACAGCGACTGCCAACACACAAACTCACTCTTTCTCTGCATCCCTCACCCCTCACTCCCCCTATTGTCACCTCCCCCGCTCAGCTTCCCCCACAACATCCTGACAAAAACACAGCGTCCTTCTGTTGATCTAATATGCAAAAGAGGGGAGAAAGAGAGAGAAAAAACAAAAACAAACAACACAGCACTGAACTGAACGGAGGGGTTTTTTTGGGCTGGCGCAGAGGAGAACGCACATATACTGTGCGCAGTGGCACTACACTTGTTTACCAATGAGCAGCAGGGAAACAACGTCTCCCTGCATTAACATACATAATAATAAGAATGACAGCAGGTAAAAATAGCAACTAATAACTACATCCTACACTCGCACTCTGTGTGTGCTGCTCTCGACCTTGTGCGGCTCACACACACACACACACACACACACACACACACACACACACACACACACACACACACAGAGTGTTGTTCTCTGTCCCACTGCTTGTCTTTCTGCTGCTCCACACCACTCTCACATACATTAACTTCTATCTGGTCCGGTCCTTCTTTCCTTGAGCCAGTACACCGCTCTCTCTCTCTCTCTCCACATTCTCTATCTATTCAACAACCTCTCCACTTGACTCACTATATCTCTCACACACTCTGGGGTCCAACTTTTATTAGGTTCTTCAGAAAAAAAGAGGCTTCAGCCAGTCTCATATCCCTCTCTCTCTCACTGTTTCCTCTCAGTCCTTCAGTCCAGTCATCTGTTCTCTCCGTCCATCCGCGCTCTCATTCCCCAGTCCTTTCACCTCCTGGGTACATGCACACACTCCCGCGTTCATGCTCGCTCTTTTCTTTAAACTTAATGACCAATTCAAGCTCAATTACCGGTATTTTGAGCTGTTCACCCGACGCTCTCGTTTAATGTTTCCGTTGTGAGACATTCCTCCTGTCGTCACTGCTCTAAATCTCTTTCTTCTATCAGTTTTCATCAATTAGTATCACATTTACAGTTTTCTCTTATCTATAACAGAGGCATCACATTGCAGCATTTAGTGCTAAATCTGCAGGGAGTCTAAATTAAAAGAACAAAGAACTTGCACTAACATAAAATGTATATGTATTACACATGGCAGACAAAATGGCTATTCAATGAAATGAGAGTGTGCACATGACAGTTATGGGCTTGTTTTCCCACCATATTTAAAGGAATAAAGGGTTTCCTGATGTGCATGGTGTTCTAACATGTAGTAAAACGGATTTTTGCCACTTAACAAAAGCCTCACGTGATCAAATCTATGCCTGCCTACATTTACAATATTGTAAGAGTATGTTCACCTCTTTTTCCTGCCATTGCATTGTGTTTTCTGACAGTGACTCTGTAAACCTCTCTGTGATGTCACATCATGCCGTACAGGAGTTGTCGGTCCACTGCTGCATCCATCAGCAAGTTTGACTGTTTGACTCTGTGACCTTTGTGTGGATTTACCTGTACGTGTTGTGAAACCAGCAGGTCCTGTGTCCCCGCCAGCTAAAAACGCAGATTTTCTCAATGAACCTTTGGTGCTTTGGAGCAAACTTAAGTTTCCAGTTGTAAAAGACTGTGTAAGGATGTGAAAAGGTGTCTTGTAGACTTTAACTGGCATAGTTTTTACGAGGTGAGAGTCTTTTCTTGTGTCCCTGCTGGCAGCCACGAGTGCAGACTAATCCCCAGTGAGGTGTCAGTAAGACTCTTGACCGTATCATGGCTGTACGATGAAATGAATCTTATCACAATATATGTTTGTCATATCATTTGTTATCACGATATAAATCCACATTTCTGTAAGGCTGGGTGATATGGCTTAGAAATAATATTTGGATATTTTTAGGCTCTATCCTGATATACAGTATATGAGATATATGAGGATATAAAGCTTAGTTTCTCTGAACTCATGAAGTTTTCTTTTGAGATGTCGGTGCTTCAACACACTGTAAATACACTCTACTGTTTATGTATCGCTATATTTACATGATCTTAGAATAGAATTATTACTTTTCTTTGACCTTTTGATGTTAAATGAAGGATATTTACTATGGAAGAATGACATTGACTATAACTATGGTCAAATTCAGTCAGAACATAAATAATCTGTGTTATTAACTGACTTTTAATATATATATATATATATATATATATATATAATTATGTCAATTCAATGTATCAATATGATGATTATCAACATTCTTTAAAACCAGGAGAAGTCAGAAAAAGTGAAGAATAAGACAAAAATCTAACACCACATCTGATGATATCGATAATTGCCCATCATGAACTCATCTTATTTGATGTACAGTCACACCTGTACAGCATGTGTGTGTGTGTGAGTGAGTGTTTATATGTGCATGACTTACGAGTGATGCAGAGCAGGACCAGCACCAGGCAGCGCAGGGCCAGAGAGAAGGGGGCAGGGAGGAGGTCAGCGCGCTGGACGGCCTTCATTGTGTATTGTAAAGCTGTGTGTGTGTCTTCGTATGTGTGTGTTTATGAGCACGTCTGATCAATGGCTCTTGTGTGACCCTGCCTCCTTTACTCCACAGAAACTAGTCCACACATACAGAAGCACCCTGATTTGTCCTCTGCAATGCTGCAGACACGCGCACACGCAAACTGCCCGGCTTTTCTCCACTGCAGTCAGAGAGAAGAAGTTGTTGTTCGGGGGACGACACTCAGGACTCTTATGTGCAACACTGCCTCACCACACATGCAACCAAACCTCAAACACAGTACACAACACAGTACACAACACAGTACACAACACAGTACACAACACAGTACACAACAGCAGCGCTGCGCTACAGACAGAGCTAGTGACTTAGCACCAGAGGAATCAGCTTAGAGCCACAGAAAGTCCCGGCTTTGACACCTTGTGCTGCTAAGAACAAACTTGTGATACGCAGTGTCTTAAATCTGTACAGTGCAGAGGCTTTGCAGCTACAAAGCGGCACGGAGGCTCGGTTCCATCTAAGAAATATATGACAACAAAGCAAACGCTGCAAAGGCTAGATATATTTTCCACCGCGGTGCTGCGAGGGCCCCCGTCCCCCCCGTCCCCCCGGGACCAAAGACTCTGAAATCAATGAACCAGAAAAAACAATACCAAATGTGACCAAAGCAGACCTGCAGTAGCGGGCGAGGATAATGGCAAAGTAATTAACCAAATGAGCAACGACTTAATTAGCTAAACACCAAATCTAGCCTGCAGAGCTGGGTTAGCGCTGAGCCCCAGGTGTCCTGATAATCAACCACACAACTAACCACAACATCAAATAGACTGCTTCTCTCTGGCAGGTCAAACCACGCTGCTCACAGGAACAGAACACATCAATAAAAGAAAACTCAGTCAGACACGGAGCTGAAAACTACCTTTTGAAATCCAGCTACCTACACTGCGGTGCCCTTGAGGACAGAGAAATCTGGGGCAACAATGTTCAATCTCCAACTGATTTGCGTTTTAACGAGTCGCACAAGGTTTTCAGCAGCTCTCATGCAGTGAATCGGAGACAAGACTCAAGTCAATTTCCCCCTGAGCTGGAACCAAACGGGGGGCAGGACTCTGGAGAGATGAAGACACCGTCTAACTGCAACTCATCTGGAGGGAGCTGGGGTTAAATTAAAATCCACTGGGCTTAAGTGCCACTCTATAAAGACAGAGAGGAAGTAGCTTGAGTAACAAACATGAGAAGTGGCTGAGCATTAATCTCTGACACTACACTGCTATTTCAGACAAACACAGGCATCTACAATTATTCAGCTCTTTGGATGTCCTCTCATGTATACACTATGGCAGAGATGATCATTTCAGACGTCTCACAGGAAATAATCACAGGCTATCAGCGGGTCTTTTTCATGCTCCGCTTGGCTCGGTCCGTGGTATAAAAGCTCGCTGTGTTTCCGGTCCACGCAGATTCTCGCTGCTCGCTATGACCTCACACTTCCTCGCCGCGTGTCTCGTGTGCTTATGCTCGCACGCGTGTGTTTGTAATTCCTGGGAGAAGCGTGACAAGCTGCAGCCCCACACACACCTCACTGAGCACTATCTGATGGAATAAAGTGCGAGTGTCATCCTCAGATTACTACACGCCGCCCGGTCTCTCGCTCCCTGCTGCCACTGCCGCTGCTGCTGCTGCTGCTGCTGCAAAAACAATGAGCTCTAGCGGTGATGTGCCCTGACACTTCTGGCAAAGCCGAAAGCGGATCAAGTCCAATCTTCCCCCGCGGCTCTGACTTCACCCGTCAAGAGGCTGATGCTGAGAAAATGACTCTGTGCTGGTGGTGGTGTTGCGGCGGGAAGCTGAGGTCTGGCAGGTCTGCGGCCTCGTAGCAGACGGACGGAAAAGCAAATCTTTTCTACTCTTTTCAAACTGATCCACTTTAAATTGCGTTAAGTTCATCCATTCCTCCCTCTTTGTCCTCCAGTCCACCGCAGCTAGTTAATTCCAACAAATTTCTCCTTTTGCTTCCCTTCTTTCTTGCTGATGTATGGAAATTGCTATAATCCCAGAGTGGTATCAGTGTTGATTACATCCATCTGTCTGTCTGTTTTCCGTCCTTCATTTATATAACCCTGTCCTCCCTCTCCTGTGTGTGTGTGTGTATGTGTGTGTGTGTGTGAGCCAGTGTGGGATCAATGTCTGCATATTTTGCATCCTCTTGTGTGAAGGTTAGAGATGTGCGAGTGTGTGGATGGAAGCAGCGACAATGGTCGTCTTTCAGGTCGGGAAACAGTGGTGGCGTGTGTGCGCCTGAATGTGCCCGACTGTCCAGTGTTGACTGAAGCAGGGTGGACATTTGCTTGTCTGTTTGGCCCTTTCACTGTCTACTGCCCATTAAGTTATCCATGCAGGCGCACACACACTGTTGCTTTATGTTAAACTGACATTTTTATGGCTGCGGCCAGAGATGCGCACGGCTGCCGTCTGATAAGAACTCTGTGCGTGTTTGTAATTTTTAAGTGAATGTGCATAAAGTGGGAATAAATATGATTATATATGATTTTTACTGACGTGGACTTGGCTCAAGAGAAGGCGTCTGTGTTTTATACAAGTCACACAGAACTCGTGTACACAGCTAATCCAACCTGTCACTTATGTGGCAACAACACATCCATAATATCATTTTACTTAAAAAGAAAATATTTTTCTATTATTGTTATTCCTTCCCCGCAGTCCAAATAGACTAAAAATCAGACTAATCAAGTGATTAAATCACTTGATTAGTCTGATTTTAAAATAAATCCTTCTTCTGTTAATGGATTTTCTTATCTGTCTGATTTACTTGTAACCTACAGTATATCATCCCCTCAGGTCTTCTGGTAGTCACGTTTTAATAATCTCAAAAAGACCTGAGACACACAGTGAGGCAGATATGGGACCATGACAGTAGATCAGCCATTCTGACGAGTGTTGATACAAGCAGACTCAAGACCCACCTTTTTAGTGTTAACTTCCTATTTTGTTATCCCTTCATTCACTACTACATTCTTTCATGATTTATTTTTTGAATTTTTAATTAGGCTTATCTATTATATCTTTTAATTCAGCTTTTTATTAATCACTTTCATTGTTTCATGATTATAAGTATTATTAACTGGTGAGATAGTTCTTCCTTGGGTTTTTTTTTATCATGTATGATAAATTCAGGCCTTACTGATTCAGTTGTATTGCAGTTTGTGTCTGTGTAAGTGCGTGTGCGTTACAGGTGTGTGTGTGTGTGTCTGTTTATGAGGACTTGTCTTCTTAGTGTTAAGGAATTGGACTTGTGATCAGATGCTGGTTCAAATCCCAGGACAGGTCAAGGGCTGGGGTGGCCCTGAGCGAGACACCTGAATCCTCCTGGTGCCAGATACAGTAAGTGCTGCCCACTGCTCCTACACTTGAGTGTGTGTTCACTGGTGAGTAATAACGATGGGTTGAATGCAGAGGTCCAATGCACTGTCACTGATTAGTGTGTGAAAGAAACCTCATTCTAAAAATTCATAAAAGGACTACATTTTGTGTATATATCGATAAATACAAATATCAACAGGTCACTTGACAGGCTTCAAACTTGGTGGACGACTTACTAGGGGCACCAGTGTGTGCAGTGCAGACTTTGACATTGTTTGAATAGGAAATGTAAGAGATATCGTTGGAAATTCCACTCGTCATCATGGGTTTGAATTTTCATATACAGTATTTCTACACATGGCTGTTTCTTACACAGAGATTCTCCCTTAATATTGACTTATAAGGACTCATAATTGTGAATTCACAACAAACGTAACTGTTACCCAATTGACATTAAAAAAAAGATTTGAATGCACTTCCCTTATTCATGCATCGTCGCAACATGGACTATATCATTCCTGCTCCTGTCAATGAAAGCAGCAAAACACACCGGCACTGGCAGGAGCTAACAGTGCCGAGTCCGTGACTTTCACTGTCCCGTAAAACACGAGCAGCAGCATCAGCAGCAGCAGCAGCAGCACCGCTCTGCTGTTACAATCGCACCTCGACTCGTTCTTAGTTAAGTGATTGGTAAAGCATCCGCTCTAATCTGCCACCGGCTGTATTTACAAACATCTTTACACATTCAATTTCAAACACGCCGTTTCCTATTATCAAGTCAAATAAAGTCAGTTTTATTTATGAAGTGCTTTTAAGTAAATGGGGAAAATCACAATGTTCTTTATGGGGAAGAAAAGGACATAATTACAGACTCAAAGAATACACATGCAAATCATAACAGGATGTGCTCCGAGTGTGTGTGAGTCCCTGTGTGGGCAACCTCCGATGGGTGTGTTTGTTTTTGTCACAGTGTGCGTGGAAGGAAGAGCGGTAATAGTAAATTGTGTTCCCTAATCCCACCCCACCCACCACCCTCATTTTTTCCCTCTCCCTCTCTCATCCAAATCAAATTTTTAATGGGCTTCATTGGTGCCACCGTGGAATAAGTGTTGCCAAAGCACTTAAGGGGCTTAAGTCAGCGGTGTGCTGAAAATATTAAGCACTCAAACAGCCTTACAAGGATCCGCGCCTGCTTAAGTATGCCGAGGAGGTCGTGCCAGCGTTTAATACCAGTGGTATTAAAGTGCACTGACAAGAGAGGGGAACAGAAATATAGATATATACGGTATGTACCGCAACTGCGGATAGATGGAGACGTAGGTGGAGGCTGGCAGGGAGGATGGAGAGAGCAGAGGTGCGAGACGTGAAGAGATGGAGAGACAAGGTGGGGGTAATGAGGTGGATAAAAGACTGAGGCTACATCAGTACCACTACATTTTAGTCTCAAATGCTGAATCTGCTCCAGATGTGTCTGTCAGCCACAATACCCAAGCATTTAAGAATCCCCAAAAATGAGGAGTTTAAAAATGCTGCGAGCTTCCTTCTCATTCAAAAACACCATTAAAACGTACTTTCACTTTCAATTTGTCGTCTGTCTGGCAACTTTTTTTTTTTTTTTTAGTATTAGTCTCTCTGAAACTAAGCAGACAAGTGCAGAGGAGAAAGTCAACTACCTTTTAGTCACAATGTGCAAACATTAGGACCCAAATGCATTAAGTGCCTTAATGACACTAAATGCCAGGAGGGGGAAGAAAAAAAGAAAAGAACAAAAAAATCACCAAGAGAAAATACCTTTGAACACTGGGAGCAGAGACAGGAACCACAGGGAACATCAGGGAACTGAGCACAGAGACTAAGAGGCAGGATAATCAGACACAGGTGAGACTAACACATTAGGGTGGGGCAGACAGGACAGGAAGTAACACTTGACAAGGAAAAAAACTAACTACAAAATAAAACAGGAAACACAAGAACAGAATCCCGACAAAAAGTGCAAATACAATTATCCAAACAAAAAGCACCTGGAGAAAAAACACGTTTTAAGTAGGGATGGTTTTTTAGCGTCCAGTACCGACACGGATCAGCTGTGCTAACGCCAGACTGCATCTCAATCTGCTTTATAACAGCTGCTCTTCAGGGGCCGCCATGTTGGATGTATACAACAGCTGCAAGATGTTGCTTCTCTGAGCCGAATCAAATGACTAGGACCGATGCTGAGACTAGTGCCGTATACGGATTCATTTCCTGAAAACAAAGCTGAAACACGTGTAGTAGTAGTAAGGACGGGGAGAGACAAGGTGAGAGACAGTCAGAAAGACAAAAAGTAGGAGAAGAGAGGAGATTAAAAAAAAGCAAAGCAAATAACATAGAGGAGGAGACAAAGTACGAGGGAATCAGGCCAAGGTGTGGGAGGTAAGGGTTGATGGGATGGCTGTGAAGCAGCATCACAGGGCTAATGCAGAGATTCTATCGGGAGGCTTATCCAAGATTAAATTTCTCTTTGTCCTTACGGCGGTTCTTGGGAAAGCGGAAGTGTCAAATTTATTTCTTATGTCTCCCCTGAGGTTGAGCAGGGGAGTGGGTTGGAAGCATGTGTGTGTGTGTGTGTGTGTTTGTGTGTATGCGTCTGTGTAGGTGTGCGTCTTTAGGGTTTATTAGCTGGCAAAGTGTGAAAGAGGGCATGTGTTCCTGAAAGGTAAAAATAAATCAAATGAACATCTCCCCAAGGCTGTTTCAGCCTAAGTGAATATCCAAGTATTACAGTGAACTCATACATATAGATATCCATGAATATAGATTGTGCATCGTCTGAATGTTCAAAGAGCATTTTCAAGTTTCCTATCCTTTTCTTTTCTAGCCTTCATATGTTCTAGCCTTCACAATATTACTTGCAAATTCAGTTTAAAGTTGTACTTCAGATATTTCCAGGTGTGTTTGTGCCTATGTCAAGGACCAGCAAGTGACACAGATGCTGGCTGCCACATGGCTGCCACTATAAGAACACGTGGAAAAACAGATTTGACCCATTTTACCCAAAAGGCTCACCTAAACGTGGCATGTTATCTCACTCTTGGACAGCCTTTTTCAAATGGAAACCACCGTTTGTGAACCACTCACTGTACTGCACCAAAGTCCATAGAGAACATCAGCATTTTTAGCTCACAGCAGCACAGGAGCTGCTGGATTTAAAACAACACAAGTCATAAAATAACACATTTGAACTTACTGACGGAGGCTGCATGGATGTGTAAAAGTGTGATTTTGTTCTATGGACTTTGGTGTATTGGGTCAGTGGGTTAAAGCAATGCAAACTTCAGACTGCGTACAGGCAGCAGGAGAAAGCAGCAAAGGTATTCTTACATGACCCAGACGTGAGTGGGCATAGGTTTTATAACATGAGCCTTGTGTCCCGGCTGCTTGACATATTTTGACATATTTTCAATGAAAGAACTGCAAAAGAAGGAATCTGATGTCTTGTATCACACAAACATGACCAGATATTCTTTGAATAATAATAATAATAACCTAATAATAATCACAACAAGATATTCTTAGGTTATTTCAAACTTCAACAAGAACATGAGGAAGACCAGAGTATAACCTGGTAAAGAACATTGGTGAAGTTGCATCTGCATATCCCTTATCTTAACCTTCCCTTCCAAGTGCAGCATCACAACTCAAAAGATGTTTAGTTTGTCCATTGTAGGCTACTGTAGAATCATGGTGGTCCAACATGGTTGACCTTGCTGCTGATATGAATATAAAAGGCTCATTCTGAGGAAATTAAACACAATCTTGAGTTTCTGCTGAATGAAAAGTCATTTCACCAACATGTCTGGGCCATCCAGGTGAGGGGTGTCACCTGGGTAACATCATCCAGCTCTACCTGTTGTGTTCTCAGAACCCTGAATGTCCAGATCTCAGTGCATGTCTAAAAAAAAGCATCTTTAATCAACTATATTGCTCCGAGAACATCCACATCAGTGCTGGCTGACTTTATGTTAATATCTTGCCTGGAATCATGCACAAGCTAATCCAACTAGGTTTGCTTCACAGTCTCTAATTAGAGAAGTCACTGCTCCTCCATCTATGGACACGATCAGTCAGTGCAGTCTCTGGAAGCTCAGCTCAGGCTACTTCCTGCTCACCTCACGCTCCTGGGTGCAGGGATCGATGCGGCCCGATCGTTTGGGTGCATTTCAAGTGACACCGGTGTCTTTCTTCATACAATTTAGGATTACAAAGTTTTGATTTTCTTTATTTTTCACAGGTTGTTGATTGTGGAGCTTGGCGAATAAATCAAAGTCAATACGGCGCACACCATGACAGGCTAACAAGAATACAAAGCAGGTATCTGAAGTTGAATGACTGTTTGAAATAACTCGGATTGAATGAACACAACCATGCAGTGTTTGTTTGTCACATAGTCCCACTTTGGCTCACCTTTATTTGTTTAGTATAGCAAACATGGGGATTAATGTCATTTTTTGGCAAACAACAGACTTGGCAGCATGAAAGGAAGGACATTAAGGCACTGTAGTGACTATTGTAGAAATCCTATTATTAGCCTTGTCCCACTATGCATGTAACATGCATCAATGACGCATTAAAGGGGAGCAATTTTAGCTCCTTCTTTTTCAGTCTGGCAAAGAGCTGAGCATGAACCTTAGAACAAAACGCTCTCAAGTGACGGATTGAGAGAACTAAAGATGGAAAATGCCACTGGTGGCTGGTGCAGCTACACAAAGAGAGCTGGATCAGATTACCTCACTGCGCTGAATTCACATCATCAGATTATTTCACAAAGACGGGATTCAGAACCTTGCTTTTTATGTGTTCATCCAGAAGACGGCAACACTATTTTAATAATCCATTGTTGACTCACTATTACTAACCAAGGGGTATTCAGTATCATGTCAACACGTATTCATCTGACTATAAGCCGTGTATTCCAACCCTAATCCTATACAAACGTGCCTGTTAATCATAAATCCTATTGTTGCTGTGTTATTAACCGTCAAACATACTTCTCATTAGATTGTGTGAGTGTCTTATTAGTTGACTATCTACTTCTGGTTAGTCTTTCACATTGATCACATGTCACATGATCAAATCTTCGTTGATTATCAATTGACAACAAGTTTATTGTCCAGTAAACATCAAATCATAGACTAGCTGACAATTAGTTGCTTATTTGTTTATCAACAGACTATTCGCAGGGAAACTACACTTGCATCTGTGAATGTGTGTCATGACCATCTAATTAAAGTAAAACACAGTGTCAACTAATTATCTGTTGATTTGATACGGGTCTACAGTGGACTATCAACATAAAGTGTTACCCAGAACAAGTAGTAACTCCTGCACTAAGGCCAAACATGAATGTGAAGTGGATCTCATTCTTCAGATGAACAATGCTGGATCAAAAATGTTAAAAAAAAAACAACCCATTTATTTCTCAGACCAAATCTGTACAAGATATTTTCCTGGAATTTTCTCAGACTTAAACTAAATGTCCACTTCTTCAGTGACACGTGTTCATCTGCTCGTTAAGCAGCCAATGACATGGCAGCAACTTCATCAGAATGAGACAGAACTGGTGATTTAAGTGACTTTGACCGTGGCACGGGTGTTGGTCTGAGTATTCCAGGAACTGCTCATCAACTGGGATTTTCACACACAACCATGTCTCGTGTTTACAGAAAGTGGTCCAGAAAAAAAAGAGAAAAATACCCAGTGAGCAGCAGTTCTCTGGCAGAAAAAGCTTTGTTGATGCCTTTTCTTAGAACTCGGGATTAGAGAACAATGTTGGTTTCACTTTTGGCAACGTTGTGGCATTTTTCAATATATTTAAAAAAAATAATAATAATACAGATATCATGATTAAAAAGATGCATGTGTACAGTGATGTTTTCAGTGACGATGTGAAATGTGTGCCGGATCTACATAACTACCAGGATTTTAGGGTTAGCAGAGGCAGGTTATGCACTTCCATTTCAAACTGACATCCTAAAACATCCACTATGTTAGAATCAGTGACATCTATTGATGAGATTGCAGATTGTGAGAATTCCTGTCCCCTTTGTGGCTTTCCAAACAAAAGAGTATGACCCTATCAACAAGAGTGTTGACTTGTCTGTCCCTAGATACAGATTGTTTGAAGTACAGCATTTATTCGTAGGTTTATGTGGGCGGAGCCATTCACCTTCATTAACATAGTACGCTTCCACTTCTGAACGATATGCATTTGGCCCGCAATAGAAACATGGTGGCACATATATATAATATAATATGGCTCTAACATTTATTCTTAAGCTACAAAAACATAATTATTTTAAAAACAATCATACATTTATACACATCATATTAACGGGAACAATATTAAATTCCTGCCAATGAACCCTTTCTAAATGCTTCGCACTGGCCCTGAAATGGAATTACAGGCTCTACTGTTCAACCCTGTTGTTATTTAAACAGAACTCATTTCACAATTATATACAGTGTATACATAAAAACATGGGATCATTAAGAAGCTGAGTTGAATTTACTGTCAGTTCTAAACATAATATCTGCACAACTTGCAGTGTCATCACTTCTGTTGTTCCGATAAAATCCACTCCATCAACTATTATTAAAATTTCATGGTGAACTTGAGGCAAGTCAAAGCACTTCAACAAGTAAATAAAATAAGTCAAGAGCAACTTTAAGCCCTCGAAGCAACTCTGATGCCCTGACGTATAAATGCTTAATCTGACAAACAGCAAGGAAAAAGTAACACTGTTCACGTTATGTGTAAACACAGCTGCACACTTTCCCTAGTGTTAATAACAACTGTAGTACAAGAGGATTCCTGATTGTTACAGGTTTTCTAATCTGCTAAAACAAAGAGAACTGCACATTATATCATCTATTATATCATCAAGAGCCATTAGATTTGTATTTGCTGTCCTTACTGAATTATTGAACACATTTATTGCAGTAACCTCTAACGTGACGGCGAGAATTGCTTCTCTTGCCAAAACAAACTTGCTTAAGCAAATCTTCACCTTTGCAAGTGCCATGCATGGTTCACAAAGACACACATCACTGCAGTAATCACAAGCGCACAAATAGCTACTTGAGTTGAATTTGTTGTTTACTGTTATTGTCTGCATGTTGTGTCCCATCAGTAATCCACTTAACAGACGCTGTTCAAGAATATATAGTCGATTATGTCACAGACCCAGGCAGCTTAAGCAACCATGCTGAGCGTCATCATCAATTAACTTACAAATATTGAATTATCAAAATGTGGTGTCCTCATCGGTCCAAGCGGTCTGGGTTTCAGCATGTTTTCCCTGCTTCTTTCCCTGTGCACTGACCATGTGCTTCTATTATTTCTGGGTCAAAACCCGAGGGTAGGAACTGTGGAACGTGCTTAGAGTGTTCAGGCCACCTGGGGTCCAGTTGAACATACACATTTAATAGCAATTAAAGTCCAAACCGCATTACTTGGCTGTGCTAGTCCGGCTTTATTTTAGATTTGAGTCAGACTAACATGTTTACATGTACTTTAAAAGGCTATTTTCAACTAGACTAACACAATAATTCAATGTTTTCTGACATCAGGTACACGTAATGACTAATCGGTGGATTTTGTTTACCCCTGAAGAAGAGCTGACAGGCATACAGCCAGAGAAGGCCACCTTCAATGACACATTCTTGTACGGTTTCATGTTAATTATTCGTCTTTTAGAAGATACTGTACTGCTTTAATCCATTTTTTTAGTTGCTGTCTTGGTTTGTATGTATGTATACAGCCCAGAGGCCAGAGCTTCACCACCCACATCTCAGAGAATAGAACACAACAAGGAGATTGGAGATTTTTAACAAAGGTATCCTTGGCCTTCTTGTTTTCAAGCATGGATTCAAAGAAACACACACTCATCCTAGGAAGCATACACAGTTATGAGTAAGAGAAGGCATGTTTTATGTATAACCAAACAATACCCCCCTCCCCCCCATCGTCCCCCCTCCCACAGGGATGCAACAGAACACTAAGCTCAGTCATCCCTTATTCAGTAAGATAAATGCAAACAGCATTACCTGCCAAGCTGAGAGCACACTATCGGGGCTTCCTAACAAGTGTTTCCGTGTGTGCTCTGAGCCACATGCTTCACAGCTACCTACAGGGAGTTACACTCATTATCCATGTGGCATCATACCTCCCAGTGACAGGCTTCAAATCTCTGCACACTGTGTTTTCCCTGCTGCAGTGTCAGTCTCGTTTCTTTCTCTTTGCCAGCGCCTGTGCTAACATTTGCATGTGGCCTGTGTGGAATTTGTTCCTTTGTTCCCCCCTGATGTGTGTGTGTGTATGTCTGACAGACAGGTTGACACTGTGTCGATACTGTACGCCTGGTTTTATGAATACATTCATACTGGTCAAAAAAAGAACTGCTGAATTCCAGGTTTAAACTGTGACACGAGGTTAAACCAGCACTGACTCATTTCTTCTTCGTCTGCTCCAATTTTGGCAGCGTTGCAAATACTGGCGTCATTTAGGGTTGCCGAAAATTCTCTAATTTATTTGTCCCTCTCTTGTCCCGTTTATTGACTGCTACGCTGATCTAACCACTGAACAGTACAACAACAACAAAAGCAGCCGTGCTGATCACGACTCTTGAGAGTCACCGACGACACCTGTCATCATCCCATCACAGTGTGACGATGACAGGTGCCGTCCCACCTCGCGTCTGGAGATGAGGTGGGACTATGAGTCCCGCATCAGTCGCACATGATCAGTATACTGTAAGTAAATTAAAGTACAATGGATAAACCTGCTAAAAAGAAGAGACTGCGCAGCTACAACAAATGATGGGAAGTTAAAAAGACGTGAGGTAAGCCCATCACACACAGATGGTGCACATTCTGAGTCACTTCTATTTGATTCCTCTGCAAAACTGCTATCATTATGACAAATGCCTTAAAACTATACACTGTATAGTCACACAAAACCATACTCGTCACCTTGTGTCCCTTATTTCATAGTGACAAAGTTGGCAACCCTAGCGTCATTTGTGCCACAACACTAAGATGTATTCTTTTGGCAGTTAGCATAGCTGTTAGCCTTAACTGTTTTAGCTAACTTGTTGTCATTAGCACCTTAAAGGTTGAGTTTGAATGAGGAACCAAAGTAAAAGCCACAACATACTATAGTACAACAACATTGTCGCTGTTTCTTCTTCCTCCATCTCATTTTGTTATTTTATGTTGTCACATTTCACACGGTAAACATGAAATGGTATGTTGATGAGCAATTAAAGCTGCTTTACACTACAATTCAAACCCATTCACTCACACATTCACACAGCTCATCTATGTGCAGCACATTTCAATTGCACATTTTTCATAGCTATTCACATGCTGTTGGCTCAGACGTCAGGAGGAACATCAGGATAAGTGTCTTGCCCAAGGACAAGTTGGTATCTAGACTACGTCGTAGACTTCAAATGGAAAGGGGATTCCCTCTACCACCACCATCGCCTCCATGAGAAGTATTTCAGTTGATGCTTCCACTGTATGAGTTGGCTGTAAAACCTTCAAACTGTGTCGATGGGGCTCAAAATGATGCCAAGATGTCCTCACGCCATAAACTTTATCCCTCAGACTGGTCGAGGTCCGGTAAAAGATGCCCACCGGGACCACCGGCAAGTTTGAATGGTGTTAATTACTTTTTGTTTTTTGTAAGTGTTAAAGCTTATGACGTTTCATTTCTGAGGAGGATTGTTAGTACAGTGAGGGCAGCCTGAAAAGTTCATACACTGACTAAGAAGGAGTAATGCTAGAGTTATTAAATTCAGCATATCACTATCTGTAGACAAAAGGATCAGCCCCCAATGACATTCATGTTGTCATGGTTGCTACATTAGAGGATGATGCTCCAGCTTTATCGACTGTGTAACAGTGAGAGCCTTGAAGTTGACCCAAGGTCTGGACGTCCTGCCACAGCCAACATCCAAGAAAACATTGATGGTGATGGATGACAGAGGTTTGGCTGTTAATCAGTGAGTCAGTGGTGTAAGCATCTCCCATGAAGGAGTAGACAACATTTTGCACAACTTGGCATGTCAAAGGTTTCTCCTCGGTGAGTGCCACAGCTTTTGACCCCTGATCAAAAGCACACCATGCTGGTCATGCCACAGAAGAACTTGGCACGTTTTGAAGCAGATCCACAAAGGCAGTCCATGTAGTGGAAATATCTGCTGTTGAGTATCAGGGTGAGAGCTCCTATACCAAGGTCATCCAAGCGCTACAACCCTAACTGAAGAAGAATGTTGGCCTCAGGGGAGACTATGACGGAAAATAAAACTTATTTGGTCAAATTCAACCCTTGCATCCTGGTCAGCCTATTAAGTTCTCAGGCCACCCTCGTAGCTTGGAGGAGGATTGTGCTCCACGGTGGCAATAAAAATTAAGAACCTATATGCCACCTTGCCAGGGGGGTACGTCGCCAACTGCCCTCATTCCACCAATTCACAAATGCCTAACAAAGGGATAATTTCTCCCTCGCATGATATAATCTTTCCTTTCTCCCGTCGCTTCAATGGTCCCCTTTATGGCTTTTTATCACAACTCCCTTTCCCTCCCTCCTCCAACTCTTCCTGTCTTTCTCACTCTGTTTGTCTGATGCTTTCCCGAACGCCTGTCTCACTCTCTGCTCCTTTTCTAGCTCTTCTCTTCTGTCTCGCTGACCTTACAGAGGGTCCCTGCACAGAAGTCACTCTGTCGCTCTTTCTTTTTCTCTTTCTCTTTCTCTCTAGAGGGAAATCACACACTCATCAGTTTGCCGGCTCTGTTCCCGATGAGCAGGCGCACAAGGAGAATATTAACGAAGCTCCTCAGCCAATTAACACCTAAAGCACATAACAACCTTTTATGTCGGCGGGCACACTCACATGCTTGTGCTGTGCACACACAATTCAGCATAAACACAACCACTTGTACTAGCAATGAGGCTCACATAAACAGACACACACACACACAGGCTTCACAGCAAAGATATGCTCTCTCTCTCACACATGCACACACACACACACACACACTTAGATTGTGTTGACGGGTGTGGGTGTCGAAAAAAGGGGGCATTTATTGGAGCATGGGGAAGTAATATATAGAGAGCGGTACATGTAAACAGAGCGATGGGCAGCAGTCAGAGTGAGAAGAGGAGAGAGGAAGAGACAGAAAGGAACCATGAGGTGAAAGAAAGAAAAGAAAGAGAAAAGAGGAAACTCTGTGACGGGAGGTTAATGGGGAGGGGCTGCTCCTCACATGCTACATGCTAATTTGAAGGGTTAAATAGTGGGTAGGTAAAGACACACACACACACATCAGGATAAAGGCCTTGCCCAAGGACACATCGGCATGTAGATTAGCTGAGCCATAGTAATGGCGAGTAAAAATAATTATAATACATTTATATATATATATATATAGATATATATACATTTATATATATATATATATATATATATATATATATATATATACATATACATATACATAGGCCAGTAGCATCACTGACTGATATCAAAAGTTCCACCAAATGCTGCGAACAAACACAGAGGATCATCGCAAAATGAAGAGGCTCCAATAAGTGGCTCCTCCTCAGGTCGACCTACCCCAGGAGCGATTGCACGAAATTAATTTTCAGAAAAGCGACAGCAGCGAATGATGAGACCAAAAGGTCTGCTGCATTCACTTTTAAATATGAGAAAATGTTCCTCATTTAATACGTTCTGTCAACATAGACTTAAAAAAAACTAAAACAATTATTAAGATTCCCAATGAATGTGAGGGTGGTAGAGTTTAATTTCACAGTGCTTTGCTTCCAGCTTTGTTTACAAGGGGCAGAACCCATTTAGAATTTATGTACAAAGTATTTAATTGTATAACAGCATCTGTAAACTGTTACCAAAGTTACTGGACGTTAAAAAAAGACAGTCCACTTGTGTACTACGTGGACAGCGTTGAAAGAAAAGATCAAAACAAGATTAAATGCATTGCCATGCAACAAACCTACAAATACAAATATATTCCCTCTGCTTTGGCTCAGTGTGGAAACAAGTAAGGCAGAATTAAAGGGATAGTTTTTTTGGTTTTTTTTGAACACAATCAGGCTGTGACACGACAAAAGGCTCACCTTAGAAAATCTATGCTCAATTTAATAAGTCTACGACATTGTAAGAATAGTAAAACAGCTCATAAAGAAAACAATAAAGAAGATGGACAATTTAAGATAATGGCAGTAGACCAGCAGCTCCTGTGTCACTGCAAGCTGAAAATGTTGATTTGCTCGTGTTCCTACTGGCATTCATGTTATCAGTGCACGGTGCACACTTCAAACAACTTCACTTCAAAAACCTTGATCTATAACTTTAAGCCTTTTCCTCAACTTGAAATACAACAAGTGTGAACAAGTGGTATTTGTTGTGTAATTGCTTTCTGCAGGTCATATATATGGAACATTGTATTAAAATAGATTTTAAAAATTCAACCTTATATCAAATCCAAACTTACATACATCCACAGGCATTCACACCAAATCAAAGAGTCCGTATGAGCTAATTAAACACCGTTTTTCTGACATACACTCTGCACTAAGCCCATAACAGGGTGGAAAACTAAGTTACATACTGTAGCTTTAATGTGCAGAGAGAGAGCGAGAAGAGGAAGAAGAACAAAGAGTGTGAGGACTGAAGGACATGACAGAAGGAGAGAGAGGGAAGAAAAATGAGGTGGAAAATATGAAGAAAATCCAGTACGAGAACAGATGAGAGTGGAAACAATGGACAGAAGAAAGTGGGAGAGACAGAAGTGGGAGTGTGATAGGCAAGCAGTGGAGCAAATCCTCGTAAAATTAAGTGCATTTACATATTTAGATGAGCGCTTCTGAGTCAGCCTGTCTAATTATTTCATCTCCATTTTTCATTTGCATGCTGTTCAATCCAGAAGCAGCAGGCCGTGAGGAAAGTTTCTCTCTCTTCTCCTCCTCCTCCACCTCCTCCTCTTCTCTTCTCCTCCTCACAATTGCTTTATCACATTCACAACTAGCTCCTCTCTCACTGTCTCTCGCTGACTCTCCACCTCCTGCAGCCGCCTTTCGTTATGCGGGACATTAGCATACTCTTTTTGCTTTTTGCCCGTTCAAACTTGTTCTCCCAATCTCCCCTCGTGCCCCGCGCTCCTGCTCTCTTGTCATGTTTTATGCATATGAGGATGCTGACCCCACATGTCCAGGAGTGTGTGTGTGTGTGTACACTGTGTGTGTGTGTGTGTGCTTTGACCTCTGTTTTGATGAGGACCAGGTCGAGAGAGAAAGTTTATGGCGTGAAGACATCTTGGCGACATTTTGACCCCATCCTCAAAGTTTTAAGTTTTTACGGCTGAATCACACATACAGTGGATTTCAGCTGATATCGTTCTTATTTGAGTGGATCAGTGGTAAAGTGAGTTGTCTTTCAATTTAAAGGTTATGTGTCCGATTCCCAGTTCCGCACATGGGTATGCAAAATGTGTTATAGAAATGAGCGTGTGCTGTGTGATTGACTGAACGGCAACAACTGTAGTGTAAAGCAGCTTTGAGCGGTCAATAAGACTAGAAGAGTGCTATACACAGGAAATACAGAGCATTTACCATTCAAGCGAAAGTGAACATGTATCATTATCATTATTATTATTATTATTATTGTTCACTCTGAATGGAGTTGTGTCAAGGGCTGTAGAGATGCATTGTAGGTCCATTGCTTTACTTTCCTCCAAGCAGCAGCACGAGCAGCATTCCATTACATCCCATAATACAAAATACCAACAGGTGCTAGCCAATCAAATCATGTTTGTGCACTTAGCCCAAGCCTTACACTTCCATAACAGAGCTCTGAAACTAAATTCTTCTCCCCTTTTCTGATTGTTGTCAGACAAAGTGCAGCCAACAGTGGTGGACATGGTGGACATCACATGGATATTAGCACCTCTTGTTGCCAGGAGCGGTGGTCTTTGAAACAGGGGAAGCTCATTTCAGGCCCAGTTATTCATCCATATATATATATATATATATATATATATATATATACTATAGTATAGCAGTGTTTTTATTTACAGTGTATAATATGGGCTTTATGGCCGAGGAAAAAACACACAACGTGCTGCTAGTTGTTTCTCGACTTCACTCAAATAAAACCTTTTAGATAGTTGCATCAGCCCAACATTTGCCCACTGCTCCACTGACTCCCAGAGATGCTGACCTTCCCCGGAACTGCTGCATTTAACCAATCACCGCCTTGCTCACCGCAGTGAACAAAGTCTATTCTGTCCTGTCACTTAGAGAACAATTAAAGCAGCACTTTTAATAAATAAACAGTTCATGTTTGACCATTTAGTTTATGACATTTTAGAGGAAGCGGAGCTCTGTCAGCCATGACCGACAGTGCTCTGCTAAACCTCCGTTAGCCACCTCTAGCACCAAGTATCAGGCCCACCCAATGCCAAGTGTTAACAGGGCACATACTGTGACTTGGTCGTAGACAATGGTTTTTAGGTTCAGCTTACATTTAGATGTAATATGGGATTAGATTAAGAATTTAAGCATTTAGTATTTTGAGTAGCAGGTTTAACTTCAAAAGCCAGGGCTTGTGTCACTGTCTGTGCTCACTAACATAAAAGTATTCTGTGTGCGTGCCATAGATTGAAAGAGTCAGTGTAGAAAAAGGCAGCTGTCCTTCTTAAAGACAATCTGTCAGAGCACTTCTCTTACTGCTCCTCCTCTTTCATCAGCCTGTCTTCTTTTAGTTTAACCCCGTTCTCCTCTCTTTAATCTGACTCGTGCCAAACATCCTCACTGGGACACTTGCTTCCTCTCTCTACAAGGTGAGTCTGACACCAGTGATTTTCACTTTCTCTCCCCCAACTCTTGTCTTTACCTAATGAAATGGAAACTGTTAGAGAACTAATATTTTGATGATGATTATTATTGTGGGTTTGCTCAGTTGCGGATCAGAGCTTCATCATCTTTGTAGTCTGAGTGTGTTGATCTACTGTCTCAGTAATTATAACCAACAACCCCAGTGTTGCTGATGGATGTTTAATGATTTATCAAAGCTCGGGTCTGTAGGGCTGGAGAGGATAGTAATAGCAGGCTGCTCTTTGACAAATACTACCGATACATCAAACCCCAAATTTTGGCTGCACTTTGTGAGGGAAATTCATAACCCTCGGTCAGTCTTTTAACGTTATTAAATATGATTTATTATAAACACAGAACATGTACAGACTGTGCTAGTTTTAAGATTGGCTCCAAGAGAAAACTATCGTATTCACTCTTTGACATTAAGAAGCCAATCAGAGCCTGGTGTAAACCAAAATAGAGATAATGATGGCGTAGAAAGAGGATCATTCCAGAGAGACTTTGTGTCATTAGACAGATGATTATATCTGCCATTTTGAGGACTGATCGTCAGGCTCTGCACCTGCCTGTCCTGATGTTGCCTCTGTGCTCTTTGACCAAGTATAAACCGTACAAATAATATGGGTAGGGTGTAATGGGTAGTATTTTCAGTCTATAAACACTTTTTTTTCCTTAGTAATTAATGTCATGGGACATGGCGAAATGATGGACCCTACCTTTTATTTAATAAGTTATTTATGCAAAACTACAATGAGACCAGTTTCAAACCCTTCAGCACAGTCAGTTCAGTGGAAGAGTGGTTGGAGGACAACCCGCCGATTTTTACCTGGGAAAGACACTTGAATAAGCTGATGTGTAACAGATGTGTGATTGAATGGGTGAATGGCAAAACTGCTTTGAGTGGTCATCACATCAAGACTAAAACAGTTAGTCTTGATGTTTTTACAGTAGCCCACAATGGACAAACTAAACATTGTTTGTTTTAGCTGAAGGCTACAAAGGTTCTCCAACACACTTGGAAGGGAAGGGTGAGGGATATTCTGCTGTAACATGGCACTTTTAGAGCTGCAACTAACGATTATTTTCATAATCGATTAATCAGTCGATTTTTTTTTCCTCGATTAATCGATGAATCGTTTGGTCCATAAAATATCAGAAAACCTTAAAAAATGTTGATCAGTGTTCTTCAAACCTGGAAATGATGATGTTCTCCAATGTCTTGTTTTGTCCACAAACCAAAATGATTAACTTTAATCATTTGTTTGTTATTCAGAGCAAAGACATTAAGAAAATATGCACATTTAAGAAGCTTAAACAATCGGAAATCTTGTTTTAATCATGAAAAAAGCTTCACACCGATTAATCGATTATCAAAATAGTTGTCGATTAATTTAGTTATCGATGAATCGATTGTTTCAGCTCTAGACACTTTAACAATGAATGTCACCAAATGTTTGCTCAAGCTTGAAGGCCGAGTCATACTTTTTTGGAGGTTTGCTAAAGTCACACATGGAGCTCAAACCTTTGTGACCACATGGACCATGCATGTCGACTTCACTCTGTGTAGGACAAAACATCTGAATGTGGGATCACAAGAAAAAAAACAGACTGACATGGACGATCATTTCATTATAAAAAGAACTCACTGCATACATGGAACTCAGAAAGTATCCAGGCCAACATGTCCACGTGGCCCCATAACGGTTATATTCGGGCTGACAGTATGGGTACCAAGTGGGTTTGAAGGTTTCCATGGTAGCCCCGCCCTTGTATGCCCAACTGGTCTTCCCATCTTACTGAAACACTATGGGACTTAGCCCACTTCAAGCCCATTCCCAAGTATCCTGGAAAGGTGTGCATGGGCTTGAAGTGGGCAAACACGGGTGGGGCTACATTGAAAACCACGGACAAACCTGCATGGGTCGGCCCAAATATAACCCTCACGGGGCCCACATGGACACTTGAGTGTGATCTGTGTGGTTTGAGAGGCAGCCACTGACAAACAGTTCACTGAGAGATAAAGAAAGGATGATTTGCTGGATTAGAACAAGTTTATTCCTCTTTCCTCAGGCTACATCTTCTCTCCCTTTTTACCATCTGTGTCTGTGACACTGCTGCCTCCAGTAAGCAACATGAAGTGTCTTCTCTTCTGGGTTTGGATTTGCTTCCCTTCAGTCCTCTGTGGTTCTTGTTGTTTCTGAGGCCTTGTTAGGTCTCGCTTATATGACACGCGCCCACGAATTAGCATGAACCGCGGTGTCATTCTTCCTCCTCAATGTTTGGTTCTTTAGCTGACATCCCAGACACAAATAAAAACAGACTGTTTTTGCTGCACTCAGTACACCAGGACTGTACTAAACAGCACGCTGGCATGTTCAAGGTATCTGTTACTTCCTCCACAAAAGTGACCTGACACAGACACAGCATTGTTTTATATTCATGTGCCCTTTCCTCTCCTCCTCCTCCTCCTCCTCCTCATCCTCCTCCTCTTCTCTCTTGTTCACATCCTTCAGCTCTAACTAGCCTCCGGCTCATTTTATTCATTTATAATGTGCCATCACCATTTTTATCTGCAATGAGGATTATTGCTCTCACACTGGACTAATGGCCACATGGCTGCACAAACACACACACACACACACACAGATAGACACACATATGCACACTCACAATGATTTATAATGATTAATGAGTTTTATTAAAAAATAGAAAATTCATGTGAAAATCTGTCAAACTGTGCTGTACATTCACACACACAGTTTCACAGCCAGGGCCAAAATGACAGCCTAAATCCCTTCTTGTGCTAAGTGACTGAAACAAATGCTTCTAAATTCACTTTCCCATGGATACTGCTTTAGCAAGTCGATAACACAATGTTGTAATCATAAAAAAGAGGTTTTCAAAGTGACTCAGCCTCTTCTGACTGGAAACTTAAGTTTCCCGGCTAGATAAAGCAGCAAACATATTCTTGAGATATTGTTTACTTAAGCAGGTATTTGCTTTGTCTTCCATGTTTTCAATAAGAGTGAGCATCCTGGTCTCATGCTATTTCCTGGTGCAGGGGGCAAACAATGCCATGACAACCTCATACAACCACACTTCAAAAACCTCTGAACGGTCCTTTCCATTGTCTGAGGGATAATCTGAGATGGTTCACCATAAGGAGAAGGTGAAGAAGAAGTGGATGCAAACCTGCGAGCCTCACACGGCACCACTGCTGCTATCAGGCAGCACTTTATCTGCGCGGCCCCAGTACACCTGTTGATAATTCTAATGAAAAGAATAACACCCTCAGCAGGGGAGCTAATTAAACCACAGCAGTCACAATCAGGCCTAATAAGACGCGATGTGGGGCCTGCACAAGGATACATAGATATCCGAGTTGTAAGAGAGAGCGATACCGATGGAGGGGTTCCAGTTTTATTACAGCACGTAGATGTGTACGCGTACGTGTTTGAGTATATTCCAAAAGTATTCAAGTCACACACACACAGAGAGAGAGAGCGAGAGAGAGAGTTGGATGATTGCTCTGGCACCAACAGTGGCTCTCCTGAAATGTTCTTTTAGTCTTAAATGGGTGCTTCACCCTGTGGTTCGGCAATGATAGTTATTACACAGCTCTGCCTGCAGGAGGCTATCACACTGACACTCACTCTTACACACTGTAGCACGTAATTGATACATGTGCAATTGCGGCGTTCAGTCACCGAGGTATTCTGGGAGGAAATGATAATAAACAAGCTACAGTACTGAACGTACAAACAACCCCCCCACACACACACACATGCGTTAGAGTAGGGTTGGGTATTCATATGATAACACAGTGTCCTAAATAGCCACAATATAAGTTGTATTACGGTCATCAGTGCATTGTATATAACATTAAACATACCTAATGCTAATCCTATGAGTATATAAAGAGGGTTCATCTAACACAATGCTTCTCAGACTGTGTATACACATGTTTCCTCTGCTGGTACTTGGTGGAAAATCAGAAATACTGTTCTACTGCATGTGATCAGAGTGGAGCTGAATCATTTTGACCAGAGTATGCAGACAATTAAACAAATAATACAAAATAATAATAATAATAATGATAATCTTAATCTAAGAGAAGGATGATGAGAGAGAAAATGATCTTATTGGGAATAAATCCTGTGAGAAGTCTGTAGCTGACTTTGCTCGACCTGTTTACACTGAATATTTTCTCAGGTGGGACTTGATATAAAACGTCTGAGAACCACTGATCTGTGTGTGTGTGTGTGTGTGTGTGGCGCTGCGTCTTTCTTGACTGTTGGTCACAACAGGAACAGCAACAATGAAAAGCTGACAATAAAGATGTTGCTGAGGAAAACAAACCCTGGGATGATTCTCACCCAGCTGGAACCAAACATGCAAAAGCTGATGAAAATTGCCTCCACCCTCTGTAGTGATGGAAGAGTGATTATAGCACTTGGGCTGAGACAACAGTGGAGTTAGAGGTTAAAACATTGAGTGGAATGGAAGGACAAGCAGCAGATGCAGTGGCCAGGGTTCAGAAAAGGATTAGTCTGGGCTGAAATGCAGATCGCTTATTATCTTTATTTATTAATACTGACAACATCTGTTTTGCTTATGAACAGCAACTATCGGCTCTATCAGAGGCGACAAGAAAATCTCTCCTCTGGATGTAAACCGTGTTGACTGGTAAAAGCAAAAGCACAACTTTTTCTCAGGTTCGCCAGATTAATATCTGCGTATCCCAGTGACTTCATATTACATTCCATTATAAAGTTCTCTACTCTACTATAAGACACGTCGTTTTCCATTACCTCATAGTTCCTCCTCAAACTAGTGACGGGCAAAGCAGTTGTTTTCAGTGTAGACGTCTCTGTTAAATATTGAGATTTCAGACATTTCCTTGCTAAATGTTGGAGATGAACGCATATTTTGGGAATTTTTAAGTCTTTTTAAGTGATCTACAGTTCAGGATTGTTCAGTTTGAGTCTCAGTGGCCGTGTTGACGTCACATTTTAGTGCCTCAGGTATCAAACACAGCACCAGGTGCCAGCTACTATTGCTCATGGAAAAGCAAACAGGGGCTTGAGTGGATCAGTGCGAGAAGTGTATAATAAGAGTGTTTCCCTGTAGTCTGATGTAACAAGAGGGAGACACACAATAAGTCATTGTTACTTCTTAATTTAATTTACATAATCATGAAAGAATGACTTATGTAAATTCCAACTAAATGTCAGGAGTTATCAGTATTTCAACTGAACAAGAAATTCACGATGTTGGACTCATACAGTTAAAGAAAATCCAATTGATATTTCCAACCCTACTGTGTATCTAAAGAGTCTGGCGTGTGTGGTGCTGCTGTAGCTTATCGACCTCCAGGTTTGATGTGTTGTGTGTTCAGAGTCTTCTTCATATCTTGGATGTAACAGGTGGTTATTTGAGTGACTCTATCTTCTATCATTTCAAACCAATCTGGTCATTCTGCTCTGACCTCTGGCATCAATAAGAACTGCTGTTCACTGGATATGTTCTCGTTTCAGACCATTTATCATCAGATGGTTGTGTCTCTGAAATACTCCGACCAACAACCTCTTTCTGCCTCTTTCAGAATCACTTAAATCACCTTTCTTCTCCGCTCAGTTTCCACTTCAGCAGGTTGTCATCGCCACGACTACGGGACTGAATTCATTGAGTTGCTGACATGTGATTGGCTCATTTGTGACTATTGCGATGAGCTGAACAGGTAAATGGTAAATGATCCAAAAAGAGAAGAGAAAACACAGACAGGACCTGTCACATTGTTGCTGCCTGTGTTATTTACGCTGACTTTTTTAATTACATTTTATCATGTTGGCACTCCCTCTGAGCCCTATGATGTCACTTTTTAATTAGTCACAGTAAAACTTTATACTGCAGTAAAATGAAGAGAAAGTTTCACGGTATCAAAATGTGGATACCGGCCAAAACTAATATACAACACACACACAGTCTGGTTTCCATGTTCTTAAGCGGACATTACACTGACTTACATTCATTTCCTGGAGACTTAACCATAACTACCACTGGACTAACCTTAACTATAAATCTAATCATTTACAACACTAGTACTACCTGGAACACACACGCTGGTGCTTTTAGACCCATTTTATCCTTAATTTAACCTCACTCACTTTACCTACCCTGCCCCTAAAACCAAGTCTTAATGGTAAAAAAGCTCTTTAACATTATAAGACCTGTTAAAAATGTCCTCATAATGGTTTTATCCAAATGTGTCCTCACAGCCTAATAAACACCGTGCGCTGTGGCTGCTCCCTCTTCCAGACCCTGCTCCTCATACTAACACCCATCGCCTAGCAACCACCCATCAGGTCCGGCGCTCACCTGCGGACCTATAGGTGTGGATTGGGAGAGGAAGTGTGGAGGTAAATCCATAAAGCCTCAGCGCCTTCCCCGTTGTTTGTGTGTTATTAATGTCAAAGCACTCGGACCTCGCTCTCTGTCTCTGTGTAGGAGGCACTCTACGACTTCATAAGTCAAACTTGTTTTTCTCTTAATGTCAGACACAAACATTAACTGGAGACTGTCTCAGAAGTTACTGACAGGTCTTGTTTAAAGTAAAAAAAACAAATATTCACTGAAAGGAATGTGATTTCCCTCACAGCTTCCCCTCGTTTGTCGGATTTTTATCTTGTCAAGCTCTATTTGAAATTCCCTCACACGACAAGACATGGCCATGTGATGATATTTGAGACTGTGACAGTGTTTGCCATGCAACATATTGTGAGGGGGATTATGTCCCGCCTGAGAATTTCATTTCTTCTCGTCGCTGTCAGGTGATTGACAGTAAACGTAGCACAGTGTAACGCAGCGATATGAAAACACTCAACCTGGGGACTCTCTGGCACAATGAGATAATGATAGAACACAAACTCTAACAAGACCAAATCAAGAGTTTCTGTCGTCGTCGTCGTCGTCTCCCCACACACACACACACACACACACACACTGTGATGGATTTTTAAGCAATTTTCAAATAGTTTTTCCAAGTGGAATTTAAATAGCAGGGAGAATGGTTTCTTGTGACGGTGGGACAAAATCATATTATTTCAATATTTTTTTTAAAGCACCAGTGGGAGAGATTCACCGGTGATGGGCACAAAGCAAAAAAAACAAATAACAAATTAAGAAGTATAAGAAATAAAAGCGGGATGATCCCTCTGCTTCCTTACGTGTCGCTGACTTTAAGACCTTTAATCTAACATGAATTTCTTTGATCCAGTGAAAGTTCAATAAAAACAACAACAGAAGCAGAAGATCCGACTCTGCGTGCTCAGGCTCACCGAACACTCTCATAAACTCTGCTCACGCTGGTAACAGTCGGAGAGTGTGATTCCTGTTGCAGTGCAGGCTTCTGGACACGGTCTTTATATTGGTTATATTCACCACTGTCAAAAATAAATCAAAACAGTGCTTTTGATTTATTGACTATAGAAGTTTGATATATTATTGATACACATGTTCCCTTAATTGGAAACCTGGTACCGGGTACCAGGTACCTGTGAGTGCCATCACAGGAAGAGACGTCTGACACAGAAATAAACAAAGACAATGCTGAACTGTAGATCAGTTAAAAAGACTTAACAATCCTAAAACGTGGTTTAATCTCCAACATTTACCAGGGAAATGTCTAAAATCTCTGAGTCTAGTGATTCCGTAACAACTGCTTTACAAGTCACTGGTCACTCATTTATGTGTCGTGTGTCAGTGCAGCGCAGTTTCACACAGCCGTGCAGTGATGACTTCGCCCACGTTGAGTATAGGTACTTTTTTTGTAGTGGAGATGCAACCTAAACCGTGCCGTGCCGTGCCGAGGCGAGCCGGGACCATAAGTGTTTGGCACTTTGTGTTCTGCTCGCCTATTACCTTTATAAAGGCTGTACCATTAACTGTGGGTTATAAATCATCTGTCTTTGATATTAAAGTTACAGTTCAGGTTCTATCAGCCAATAATAAAGCTGATAGAATGTACTGTCAACTATATACCTGCTTTATTTTGATATTAGACAGCCTTTTCTGAGTGTAACCAGCGCACTCTCCCCACACCAAACTCCATAGAGAAAATCAGTGATTTTAGCTCATCGGGAGACAAGAGCTCCTGGTCTTTTGTGTGCTTTTTTGTTTGTGTTTTACAAAGTCAAACAAACCTCACTTTCCAGTCAGAAAAGGCTTTCTCATGGCAATATAAAGATATATAAAGAGCAGATGTTGCAGAGTTAAACAGGCACAGATTTTTGTAAGGTGGCTAAAGCTGTGTTTCCCTTGTGAACGTTGCCTAAAGGGAGGTTTCTCAGGTCAGTCTGCAAGGGTTTGCAAGAATTGAATCTTTAAACTAGCAGATAAATGTAGGGTTGACTGCTGGTCCTGATCAAGCCTTTGTAAATCAGCCTGATCATTCCTCTGTTCTACATCTTCTCTGCCTGACCTTTGTCTTTCTCCTTCTGCTACTGTGTCCTGCAATAAAGAGACATTTCAGGTCGTCATGGACTCGAATGGGGACGTCCCACTGAGTGTCTGCAGCAACCCCACAGATTAGATGAGCATTAAACACTGGATGACTCGTCAGTTTGAAACATGAGCAGCTGGCCAATAAAATATCAACTTTCATGGCAATTTTTTTTAAAATGAACCGAAACAATGGAATCCAGCTCCAAAATAAATAATAACATAAGGAGATAAGTTGATTATGAGTCCCAGGTTTGCATTTTATTTTAAGTTGCTCCCCTAACCACAAGTGGAGGCTAAAACTATACACTTTATAGCGAGCTAATGTTATGTTCTACAGTCTGTATCTGATCAGTTTTGGATTGTCAGTATTTTAGGGCAATTTCGGCAAATATGGCCCAGGTTTCCAGAGTTTACTACAGCTCTGATTTGCAAACATGATTGGATTTTTTTTTTCATTTTCTGCAGCAGCTGGAGTATTTAGAGCTATCCAATAAAAAGAAAACTGTGATTTATCAGATTTAATTTACCCCGGCAGTGAATCTATGATTAGGAACGCTGACAATGTCATTACAAGATAATGTTCAAAGTGGGTAAAATATTTCTAGTGCTGGCAGCTCCTCTAACTTCAGGGGTTACTGCAGACCATACATGAGAATTGGACACTGTCTGGGGTAAAAAGTGAGCTGTGGGGTGTAGTGGCACTTAGCCACCAGGGGGCGTCTTTGTAAAAATGAGTCAATTTGAATGGAATACATGTTTGGGAAAATAAGTCAACTCCTCACTTGATTTATAACACCAGTAAACGTTTTCATGAGGAGTCAATTGTCTCACTAACAATCATCTTTTATTGATGTTTTATTATTGAGCAGTCTATCCAATCCACTAACATGAGACAATCATTGACATGCACCGACTTCCATTCATTAGGACAGCCTAAAAAAAGCATTATCCCTAAACTTAACCCTTAACCCTTAACCTATGGTTCTCAATCTTTTTTCTGTTGGGCCCCCCTCTGGAGGACGAAATTTCCCAGGTCCCCCGAAGTATAACAATTATTGAAAGAAACATCAATATTAGAACAAACGTTTCACTTTTCTTTCAATAATTTGCTGTGCTAATAACATTTTTGCTTCAGCAAAACAAATAACCTCAATATTGCTTTCAGAGAAAGCAATTTTCAAATAAAAACATGAAATGTGCCATTATAACTATAACAGCGTTATTTTTAAAACAAAGTTAGGCTGCCGTCACCCAACCACAATTCAAATCAGCCTTAGAAATGAGGTTCTGCCTCATTAGGACCAGGTTTTGATCTCCATGAGGACAACTGGACCTGACAAGTTTATGCTAGAAAAGATGAGATTAGATAAGATCAGAGATCAAAATAATAGTGAATAAGTGAATGGTCTCAGGTCTGCAGTAGAAAATGTTGATGCCTATGAGTGGAAACCCTGTGATTGACAGCTGGTACCGTCCAATAGCAGTGTCTGAATTATGGGCTCTAAAATCGGACATGATATTGGACAAATCAAGGCTCGAGGCTTGTTTTGCGATTGGAAAACATCTATTACTTAAATGGCGTGGGGTTAAGGGGCAAATTGTCACAGTGGTCCCCACGCTCAGGGCTGTACGATATATTGTAAATATTTCTTCATTGCGATATCGACACACGCGATATACATCGCAAACGACAGCTTGTACCGCGATGAATCTTTCCCCTGACATTCACTTCACAGCAGCACAGTGTGCAGCTCGCCTCGCTGCTAAACTTTTCACACCATCATTAATATCAAATGTTTTTAGTGCGTTTCTTTGTCATTTATCTCATCTCCTTTCTTTCCTGTGTGAGCACAGACACACACACACACACACACACACACACACACACGACAGTGCGTCCTCCATGGAACACACACACACACAGCTGTGCTGCAGCAGGCTGCGTATGTGAAACACACGCGGCAGCTGTGGGGACATCCTTTACTAATAAAATTATTCTTTTTTTAAATCAGTTAATTTACTGTTTGTTTACTGTATATTAACACATAACAAAACAATGTGTGTCTCTTCATGTGTCATGAGTGACATCATCATCTTAATATCCAGCAACGTTATCACACATATTGCCTAATATTGTGCAAGCTTATACAATATGTAAAACAAATCATCATTTCAGTGGAATTCTCCTGTTTGTTGTTATTTGATGGAACTCCATCCCTCCTCTGCCCTCCTCCACCACGGCTCCTCTGTCCCTCTGTCCCCCGTCGCCTCAGCTGCTCTCTCCTTCCATCATTTCTATCTCTCCCTGGTGTGCTGTCCTTTATCGCTTGATCGCCTCACCCCTCCACCCCCCCCCCCCCCCCCCCACCTCCATCATGCTACCTCTCCACTCCTTATCCCGCTGCCACTCCCTCCTTCACACCCTGTCCGTCTTGGTGTCACCGTGCATCGCACCGTTTCTTATCTGTTTGTCACATTCTGCTTCTTGCTGGGCAATCATAATCCGTAACTCTCTCTCTCCCCCTCTTTTTCTGCCGTGTGCGTTTCATCCTCTACAACATGCAATTATCTCACTTTCATCTCTTTGTGTCTCATGTAGCTTTCAGTGTGTACGTCACTTACCAGTGACTCACCAGAATTCACATTTAATTGAAGCGAGTTTATCATTTACTAAATCCATTTCTTTTTTAAACAGGAGGCCGTTTAAAGCTCTCTAACACTGGATTATAAAAACAATACTTTGAATTTTCCCATCATGTTTTTATTGCCTCTAAGAGGTCTCGGACTGCAGATCTGCAACAAAAGGGAAAGAAAAGAGAGGAAAAAAATAATGTTTTGCATTTTCTTGTTATTTCCACTTCTCTGTCTATTAGCAGAGGCAGATTCCGAGTTGTGTTTCCCAGAGGAGGAGCTCGGTGTTGCTGTTAACTGTGGTGAACAATTTCCTCTGGCAGAAAGAAAGTTTCTCATGCGTGGGAGAAAAAAAAAAGAAAAGAATCACACCAAAGGAAATCACTTTGAATGTATCTGTGTAGTTCCTTTTAATAAAACGGCCCGTTTTTGTTTGTGGAAAACACTGAAACTGACCCATACACGCCCTGTGTGTGTGTGTGTGTGTGTGTGTGTGTGTGTGTGCGTGTGTTCCCTGCATCTGATTGGTATGGTCCCTGTGTCCGGCAGTTACTGCGGTGAGCACTAAGGCAAAGTTCAAAAAGAGGACAGAGGGGGAGGGGAGGAGCCAAATAGGTGACACACACACGCACACACACAAAGTGATGACTTCTGTAGATTACCAACGCACACACATACACACACACAGGTTTGTGCAGCTATTCTTCTTGGATCTAAATCCAGGTCTTACCTCTGAAAAAGCCCTTTAAAGTTGTGTGGCCCAGACAAAATGTCCCCACAAACATAGGTTTGTATGTCTTTATAAATACAAGTACACACACACACACACACACACACACACAGGAGCACGCCGATAATGTCATACAGCCCTTAGGCCAAAACTGTCCCCAGAGGATCAACCTCCTGCTGCTTTGAGTCAGCATCTTCAAAATCATGTGTTTGCATGCAACTGTGTGTGTGTGTGTGAGAGGGTGTGTGTGTGTGTGTGGGTGTGTGAGGGTGTGTGTGTGTGTGTGTGTGTGTGTGTGTGTTGCTTTAATGTTGATGGTGATGAAAGCTGCCCGTGGCGACATGACAAGCCTCACCACGACAGCAAACACACCCTGGAGAACTGTTGGCATCCCGCTGCTCGAGGAGCGGAGTGATGGAGGGGCAGAGAGAGGGAGAGAGGGAGAGAGGGAGAGGAAGAGGTGAAGAAAGGGAGTAAAACAAGTGTACATGTATGAGGGTGGGGGCCGACGAGCGATGCATACGAACATGGAGTGCTGCGCTGTGAAGGGGGAGACTGAGAGATGAGAGGCAATTTGTGATGACACGATGAGAGAGGTGGAAAACAAAGACGGAGTAAACCAGACAAAAAAAAAAGATAAAAGGTGTCAGTGTGAGATGGAGAGAATCTCCATCAGACAGGAGGGAGGAGTAGAAAGAGTATTTATCTATAGGCCCTGAGGGGAGGAGAAAAATACAGAACAAGTACACAAGAAAGACGGGGGTAAAAAGGGAGCAAGGGATGAACATGGGCAACAAGAAGAGGTGAAGAGGAGCCTTTTCAAAGCTACTTGGTCCTGAGCCACCACCATTAATTCAGCACACATTTAGCTCTCTCCCTCTCTCCCTCTCTGCCTCTCTCCCTCTCTCTCCCTCTCTCTCTGAAGTGCTCTGATAACAATGGATTCATCAAACAGTGAGCACATTTTGAATTTCAGTCCAGGAAGAGAAGCAGGGTTGGACAGATGGAAAATGTTGGTTGGAGAGAGTGTAGGTTTAGTTAGAGTTAGTGATGGAGAACGCCGTTGTTTTCAGTTCACTGAATCATTAGAATCAGTTCCTTAAAAAGATTTGTTTCGTACATCATCTGCCACCACACAAACACTTTTACCGTTAATACAACTTCTGTTTTATTTGTTTCTGTAGTAAATCGGTCACAAACAAATGCAAAGAGCATTGATATCAACTTGTGTTTTTCCACTGTCAACTTGGAGGTGACATCACTCCCAGTTACGCGCTGCGATGTAAATGGACCACAGCATAAGAAAGTGACTGGTTTACATACAGCTAGTTATCGAGCACCATTCAGAGTCAAATCACCAACTCTTTAACCTGATAGAGCATTAATTAATCTGCATTTATATATCAAATAATGCTGTGCTTGCAGAACACATTTTAAGAATGAATTAGAAAAAGATCGGATGGTATTTGCATAAGCACATGTTTTCATGTATTTTCTGGACTAACACAACATTTAGTTGTTGTTCTTTTCCTTGAAAACATGTCCTAAACACACCGAGTGTGAGTGGTGGCAGAGATACAGTTAGGGGGGAAGGAGAGGAGGAGTGTGTGTGTCGCGCTCCATCATTGTGTTGAGAGCCATTCATAGTGAATAGATGCTCATGGGAAGGGTAGGGTGTCAACTTTGACTGTCACAAAGATGAGTTATTGTTTATTCACCAGGACAGACACAAAGAGAGGCCGGGAGCAGAAGAGCGCCTTTGTTCCACAGTTTGCAAGTATGTCGTGGATGTAAGGATATATATTCACACAAGAGTGTGTGTGTGTGTGTGTGTGTGTGTGTGTGTGGAGACATTCAAACAAGAGGAGAGACAATGCACTGTGATGACTTGAGATGGAAAGTAAAGAAATAATTGCATGCAATTTATTCTCTAGAGAAGCATGTTTTAAATGTCATTCTGCAGTTGACGCGCAGGCTCGGCAACCACGCTGCATTTTTAGGAGGCCACACATTTTTGGCATAACCCATTCCTGGTGTAATTGAATGTCCCCGCCTCCTCGCTGCTCCTTTTTATTCCACATCCTTTCCATTATCCCCACCCCCCGCTATTCCCTCACTCATTTCTCTCTGCTGGTGCTGGCATTGTTTCCCGTTTCCAGAAAGCTGCAGTATCGTCTTGTCACTTTGAGTATACCGCCCGCTCATCCCTCCTACAGTCCGACAGTCAACACTGAGGTCATTGTGAGCTATAAAATGACCACAGATAAAGGCATCGCCTCCTTTTTTTTCTTTAATCCTTTCTCTCTGCTATTGTTTCCTTTCCCCCAAACTTTTCCTGCTTATCTGCTTTATTTGAAACCTCATGCAGGACAATGGAGGCCAAATAAGTCCCGTGATCACCTCTTTCCCGCTTAACCCCACAGGCTGAGACAACAGCACTTTAGCTAATACACTGACCAATAAACAGCACAGTAAACACTCCGCACAATCATTTGTCTGTATTAACACTTGGAGGAACCATAAAGCCACAGTTTATCACTGCTGTAGTCTAACACTGACTGAGTGTATACGGCCTCCTCCAGGTTTAATAGTACATTTACCAGCAACTATTCACATATATATATATATATATATTCACTCGCGGGCTACTTTATTAGAGACACCTGTTCCATTAATATCAAATCAAGTCACTGCATTTAGGCATGTAGACGCGCTTAAGTTCAAACTGAGCTTCAGAATGAAGAATGAAGATCACTTTTCAATGCAAAAAGTGTTTTTTTTAAACTTTAACACAACGCTGATTAAGCCTAACCACTCTCTCTGTTTCTCAGTATCGCAGTGTTTGGACCAAAATGACTTTTATGTCATGACATATCGAGGCAACGGTAACATTGTGCTAGTAAAGCAAGAACTGGTTCAGCGAGAGACAGCCACAGAAAGCTTCTACTGCTCAGAAAACCTGCTGGTTCAGCAGTTTCACGGGATACAGTTGTCTTTTCCTCACCTGCTCCTACGCTGCCGCTGTATACGCACAAACGCTCCCTCAGTCAGGGGTGATAGTTCTGCTTAACCAAGCCTGTTTTCAGATCCAATCCAATCCAACTTTATTTGTTCAGCACTTTAAACAAACCACTATGGACCAAAGTGCTGTACAGAATAAATAAAAGATATAATAAGTAAAAGGTTCAAAATGAGATGAAACAGCTTCAAATAAATTAAAATCATAAAAACACAATAAGAAATAACAGCCATACAATAAAAAAACAATAAATTCTATTCAAATTAAAATAAGTAAAATAAACAAAAATCAACGTCTCATGAAGTGTTAAAGGTGGGTTTTAAGAAGGGATTTAAAAACAGACAAACTTTAAATTACTATGGACGTGGACGCGTTTGTTGGAGCCAGATGAGATGAGTATTTCAGTTATGACTCCGAACACAACCAGGCACCCGAGTGTTTACAGAGGACACAAAGTATCCAACAAGTCGCAGTTCTCCAGGAGAAAATGTCTTGTTGATGCAGGGGTCAGATGAGAATGACCCGATCTGAGGTGATAACAAAGGCAACAGTAACTCAAATAACCACCGGTTACAATGAAGACCATTTCTAAACACACAACACAATAAGGTTCCATATTATCGAACCTTGTGGGAGATGAGCTACAGCAGCATTAGACCACACCAGGTGCCACTACTGCCACTTCACTGCACTGTGCTGTGTGTGGTGAGTCGAGTCATCACAGTTTCTCTTCACAGCTGTTTTCAGTCAATAACATCCTTTAGTAAAGAAGCAACGTTCTAGTTAAAGTGAAGTTAAATATGGAGATAACATGCAAATGAGCTTCTGATAATGCAGCAAAATCCCATGGATTAGGAGATTATTGTCCCCAGGACATGCCCTCCCTTCATAGGTGTCAAACGTTTTAATTCCTCGTGCAGCCGTATTGCGTCTTGTCACGTCCAAGCACACGACTTAAGTGTCCCCGCCAAAACCTAAGGGGAAAAAACGCACACTAACCCTTTGAAGGTGTCATGATGGCCTCTTTCCTTTGGTGACTTCAAAGAGAATATTTGGCCTATTTCTCCGTTTGTCAGAAATACTTTTTTTCTTTTTCTACGGTTTCATTCTGCCACGTGAAATCTTAATGGTTCTTCACACAGAAGGGCTGATTTAATGGCGCTCCTGCCCCAGTGCGCCTCTGGGGCTTTATCTCGTCAGCCTGACAGACAATCCAGCCACTGTCTAGAGAAATTAAAAAAGAATGTGGAAGTTTTACTATTTGATTTCAACCATTATTTTATACTATTCATTATTAAATTAAATGTCAGGGCTTAACTGCAGGAGATGGACGCAGAGGAGAGAGAGAGCGAGCGAGAGAGAGAGAGCGAGCATTAAATAAAACAGTTTCACTTTGACTGTAAAACACCACTCACACAGATACACACAGAAGTACAGTTAATGGCCATAAAATAACTAAAGTCAAACTAAATACAGCTTCTGTATATGTATCAAAGCTGATTTGACTGCGGTGTATGCTCATCATCATCATTGTCATCACATATTACCTTGAAACATAGAGATTAATTTACACAACACACAATCATGCATTCACGAACCCACACATGCACACACACACACACTCTGGTTTCCATGACTTCAGAGGACATTACGTCAATTTACATTCATTTATGGACGAAATACTTATTATTACCCAACAATCAATCTAACCTCATCCTAATCACACAACACGTCATAATCTTAAAATGTAGTCATTTACGTTATGGGGACTTGCCCCCATCACGAGACGGTGTAAACAGATTTAGGTCCCCACAACCTATGTAATACCTGAAACACACCACTCTTCAGTTGACACATTACCTTAATCCCTAATCCCTAAACCAATGGTTTACATCACAAGACTGCTAGCATTAAGTCATGAACTGAGTCTTTTTGGTTTAGATTAGAAGAAAATAGAAGAGTAGTAAAAAAGAAAGTGATGTTTTGGTATTTGCTTAAATATATATATATATATATATATATATATATATATATATATATATATTTATTTTTTATTTTTACCATTATGGACCCAATAAGGAAAAATAAAATAGTAGGTCCTCATAGTGTCAGTAATACCTACGCTGCGTGACTTGAAACCTGGTTAAACATCATCACATGGGTCCCCACAAAGTAAGCAGTAGCAACACAACACACACACACACACACACACACACACACACACACACACACACACATGTCTTTGTGAAACACACAGAGTCAGAAAACCCCAGAGAGACACAGTGCATGAAAAGGCTGGTGTATTCAGCTCAGTCCCCCAGTGGATGTGGCCTATATTGACAGAGGAGAATGGTGATGGCACTCGTCAAAGTATGAGACACAATCGTGTGACACAGTTCTCACGCTACCTGAATGACACGCTGAATACGCCGACACCACAGTCCTCCCATTCAAAAGGTCAAGTTGACGATCAGATCACTTACAGAAACAGTGATTCTATCTTCTTTTTAATTCCCATGCTCTTTTTGAATAGAGCAAGGAGAATGCCTCCAATCTTATATGAAGTATACATTATTCTGAAATGTGGAAGAAGGTTGGACCAAAAAAAATCAATGTGGATAATATTACAAAAAAGAAGGAGAAAAAGAAGGAGTGAGGTGTTATGTAACTTGTCACGGTGCAGACTCACACACACACACACACACACACTGTGTTAAGATGAATTTGCTTTGCTGGCCCTGCTATTGATGTAACTGTGGTTCAACTACACAAGCAATTTCTAGTAAGTAAAAGGAGGAATTTATGTAACAAGTATAGAGCGAATGTGACAAAATTCAGTCTGGAAACACAAATTCATGCAGAGTTTACACAGAAAAACAGTCATTGCTAAAAGGGTTTTTGTAGCCGGTGCACTTTAAAGTGTACGATCAACATTTAAATGATATTTGAGGATTTGAATGTGTGGTTGAATCAGGTAATGACGTACAGCGGTGAGCACAGACATGGACATTCAATGAAGAGACAAGGAAAAACACATTTCAGCCTCTTAACAAAAGGCTTACCCAATTAAATCTAAACATGCTTAAGTCTCCGATATATTAAGAATAGGTTTTTGCTGCTTTATCTCACCGCGAGACAAAGAAAATTAAGTTTACACACTGCTCACTTTCCCTGCACCAAAGAAAATCAGTGTCTTTGGCTCACAGGGACACAGGAGCAGCTGGTCTACTGCTGCCTCATTTGGTACGTTTGTGTCACCAGGATAAACCTGAACAAAGGGATCCAAGCACTGATTGTGCTTTATAAAAGACGACAACTTACTGATGGAGTCAGCAGTTTATAGACGACTCCTGTGTGCCATGCTGTTAAATCACTGATTTTCTCTATGGACTTTGGTGCAGGGAGTGAGAGGTTTATGAAGTGACACAAACGTCAGTTTCCTGTGATGTAGAAGGTTGTCTAACAGCAGGCACACTTTATTATTATCATTAATATTATTATTAATATTAATATTATTATTACTGTTAGCATTATTATTATATAGGTATTATATTATTTTAAGAAGGCACAGTTTTTATTAGCTGAGCCTTTTGTTAAGAGGCCTGTTCATTATGTCAGGGGCATAATGACCAGTGAACTTAACACTGTGTAAGTCCACAGATATAAGCAAGGGCTCACAGGACTTTGACATTGAAGACATTGAGATGTTGAACAGAAACGTAAAAATCACTTTTCCATTACACCGACATTCAGTGACACAGTATCAAGAGCAGGGGTGACATGTGCCCTGCAGCAGATTTGAAATAAAACATTTTTTGCTGTGGCAGCTGACAGACAGGTGAACCTGAAGCGTTTAAAATAACGTATTCTGGTTGTGTTTTAGGCAATTAGCTGTAAGTTTGAATTGAGAGGCATAAGAAAGACACAAGAAAACATTCTTTTGAACGGTTTGGCTCAGCCCAATCATTTTCCGAGTCTCATACTCACATCATCCATGTAAAAGCTGTTAAGGGACTGAAACCCAAGCACAGAGATGTATAATGAGATATAAAAATAAGGGAATGTTGAATCTTTGATAATCTGTTGGAGTGACACTAATTTATTTGGGTGAATATTTCAGTATTTGATAACTGGCTGCACTTTGAGTGCTAATTTTTTTGAGTGTGTCTTCAGTGTGTGTGTCTTTGCTCTGCGAGGCAGCCTGGGCACATACTGGTGGTTTCACACTGGTCCGATATCTCACAGTTTGGACTTGTTAATAAGTCAAGAAGCAGCGTTTAGTGCCAACAATAAGAGCACATGGATTCAAACCTGCAGGCTTTAAAACATTCCAAATATTATTTCAAAAACACATGAGTTCCTGCAAGTCCACTTTGTGTGTCTGCTCCAATACTGACATCACAACCTTAGTGATGCATTTATGTCATAGTCAAAGTTTCTGGACTCTAGTGGATTTTGACCATTATCGCACTAATGCTGATTATACTGAGTATTGTATTAACGTGTCTCTATACTGTCGACTTAGACACTATAAGACAATATACAGTGGGCTGAAAATGGGTGGTCAAATTTATTTATCATCATGCGGTCTCTGTATTTCTTCCTTTGGTTTTGCAGCACTTGGTTGCCCTTGGTATAGAAACTCTCATCCTGATTCTCAGCAGCCAACATTCATCCTGTGTTAGGAAACATTCAAGAAAACCAACTGGATCTGCTTGAAAATGTGTTCGACAGCAACACGACCAACCTGGTATTCTTTTGATCAGGAGTCAAACACTGTTCCACCCACCGAACAGAAACCTTCGACATGCCAAGTTTGTTTTGCTCTTAATTCCTTCATGGGAGATTCTTATAGAATTGACTACAGTCAAACCTCTGTTATCCATCACCATGGTAACCACGATCAATGTTTTCTTGTGTCCCTATGGGCCCATAAGGGTTACATTTGGGCTGACAATATGGGTTTGTCCATAATTTCTATGGTGGCCCCACCTGAATTTGGCCATAATGGGCTTCCCATGTGGGGCCCATGTGACTAAAACCATATGGGACCTGCACACTTTGCCCACTCCAAGCCCATGCCCACTTAGTACCCAGGTAGCCTGCAGGGCATTAAGTGGGCATGGGCTTGAAGTGGGCAAACAAGGGTGTGACCACCATAGAAACCATGGACGAACCTACTTGGGAGCCATAGTCAGCCTGAATATAACCCTTACAGGGCCCACAGGGACATGATGGCTGGGGTGGTGGATGTAGCAGGACATCAGGACCTTGGGTCATCTTCAAGGCTCTCCCTACCCCTCTTGAATTCACCTGCTCACTCTTGCACGGTTGATAAAGTTGATGAAAGTCCTGTTAAGTTAAATTTGTTGGCGCTGTTATTCTACAATTTACAGTAGTCAGTCATCTACCTGTTACAAGGTAGCGCACAGTTATGATGTATTGTTTATGTGCCGAGCATGTGTGTGTGTGTGTGTGGCTGTGGAGAGCGATTATAAAGGAGATTGAACAAATTGAAAGAGAACAATTGTCGGTTATTTACAAGTCCTTGGGTGCTAAATCCCTTTTTCTGCAGATTTTTGGTAACACCACAGTGCCAGAATTGTCCATGTTCGCACAATGTCTCTACAACTAATATTCAAAGTTCTCTGGAATTAAACAACGCAGTTAGAGTCTCAAAAGGTTGGATTTAATGGATGCCAGTTCCATTGCTCTGGCATCACTCCTTCTTAGTCAGCCAATGAACTTTTCAGCCCACCCACAAAAATGTCACTGGATTTGTTTTTTAGTAAAGTGAACTAATTTACCTTCTATAAGTCAAAAAGAATAGTACATGCATGTGAAATAAGTTTCCAAAAACAAGTAAATACAGACACTTGGAGATTACAAATGTCATTGGCTAATGTGGCCTGACAAATAAACTCCATCTCATTAAGCTTGTCCTTAATCTAAGCAGATTGCTCAGGAAGAAGAAGGCAGTTTTTTTCCGTGTTTGCTGCTGATGACCAGATGAAGTGAGGGGGAGCAGTGTGGCTGTGAAAGGCCAGGCTGGAAGGACAGTGGGTGGTGCTGTACTGATGGAACTTTTATGATGTGCTTTGGCGCTGGAGCGTACAGAAGCTGGAGGAGGAGGAGGGATAAGGCCAAGAGAGTTGAGAGTCAGCAGGGGCTACTGGAGGGATACCATCCAGAGTGAGCACAAGGTGGATTTGATGGTGGTTAGAGACTCTTTATATGTGTGTGTGTGTGTCTGGTCTTCTATGCTAATATAATATAATATAATAAATGCTAATGCAAAATTCTTTCTTCAGGTGGGGAGAAGTAGAGGACAAAAACTTCTTCTTTCGGGTTGGCCACAGCGGATCATCTGCCTCCATCTTGTCCTCTCCTGTTACACCAACTGTCCTCATGTCCTCCTCCACGACATCTATGAACCTTATCTGTGGTCTTCCTCTTATAATCTATGAATCTAATCTGTGAACTACCATGAATTATGGGTGTAAATTATTAAGTCTTTGATCTGTAAACCTTATATTTGTCATAAAATGACTAAATGCATTTTTCTATCACAAAACTTTCATACCCATTCACAATGTGGATGGATTCAGTGCCATGCCCAAGGACACATTGGCATGTAGACTAGGAGAGCCAGGAATCAAACACACAACCTTCAAGTTGAAAGAGAACTCGCTCTACCACTGATCTACCATCTACAATAAGAGTTCAGTGAATCATATTTGTCCTCTAATGGACAGATGCAACTTCACAGTATGTTTGCATCTAAATCTGAGGTAACACTTTAGATTAGGGAACACATATTCACCATTAATTAGTTACTTATTAGCATGCAAATTAGTAACATATTGGCTCTTAATTAGTCATTTACTACCACTTTATAAAGTCCATACTAAGTAAAGCATATTGAGATCGTAATTAATATACAACTCCCTTACTTACTACTAATAAGCAGAAATTTTGAGGTTATTGAGGGAAAACTCTTAGTTAATGGCTTACTGGTTGTATATGTAGTTAGGTCATGCAGAATAAGGCATTAATAAGTACTTAATAATGACTAATTAAGAGCCAATATGTTACTAATTAGCATGCTTATAAGCAACTAATTAATGCTGAATGTGTGTTCCCTAATCTAAAGTGTTACCAAATATGAAAATGTAATAAAATAAACAGATTTCCCATCTGAACGCTGGATTTAAAAGGGATTTATATTCTACTTTTTCTTGACAACTGCTCACTCGACTGACTTGGCTGCTAAACGTGTGCAGCAACAGAACGACGATAAAAGAGATAAGAGTGCAGCATGTGCAGTTGGAAATAAATGAAAGGTTATGGTTAGGTTACGTCTGGGGTCTGGACAACCATTCATCCAGTTGACCCTACATTTGTCAGGCTCCCCGGTGACAAAGCCAATATTCTCTAAAGTGGATGCTATGAGCGGGAGAACAACAGCGATCAGTGCGAGGTGAGAATGACTTGCACACATGTGACGGCGAGTGTGTGCGCGCTTCTTCTCCAGTTTGTATCTCTGTGTTCTGTCATGTTTGTTCCTTCATTCATTTGAGTGTGTGTGTGTGTGTTCAACCATGTGTGCATGATGCAGTGCTTGAAGGTGCCTGAGTACATCTCTCGCTGTGTGCAATCTGGAGCCAGTCTGTAGTTGTATTTTTTCTCCTCATCCCTCCGCTGGCTCCTCTAAAATGGCAATTTGTAAAACACGGCCCTGCGTTAGGCCTCTCCCTCGCCTCACAGCCCTTCCCCGCACCGCGGCTCCCCCTCCTCCCTCCCCTTTCGTCTTCCAATCACTCGTTTTTCTTCCTTCCCTCTCTTTATGTCCTTTCCCTCCTCCCTTTCCTCTCATTTCCATACCTCCTGTGCACTGTGCATCCTCGCCAACATCTCTCTCTCTCTCTCTGTCTCTCAATCACTCAGTGCCTCTCTCTCCCTCTGTCTCATTTGCCCTTCCTCATCCATGTGATTTTTCTTCTTCATTATCTCTACCTCTTTTTTCTCTGTCCATCACCATGCTGCGATCTCATTACCTCCTCCGTATCACCCTTGTATACTTATTTTTGAATCTGAATGAGCTTTTTACACATAATGTAATTACGGGGTTTTTGTTTCCCTGCATACTCTAGCACGTGGAGATGCTTGTTAACGTGCAGTCACTGTGGAATTGTCCTTTAAGTGTTTGTGATGATCCTTTAGTCGATAAGAAGTCCAACAATCAAATGAAGTCAAATTAAAAGAAAATGTCCGATTCTTTTAGATTTCTCATGCAAATACGTTTTCTACCAGCAGAGGGCATACATCAACCGAAGTCCTGATGCAGTCATGAGAAGAAGACGAAGTTTATGCCAGAGCAAAGTACTATTTCATGTCCATCGAGGACAGGAAAAGGCTTCCACTAGGGCTATGAAAAACAAATGCTTCTTGAGTAATTATACATTTCTGCAAACACGCGTTTTAATGCGACACAATCGACCTTTAAGGAAACGACTTAACTCGCATAACCCTTCTTTGAACTTCTGGCTCTGTTCCCAAAAAGAAGCGGTTGAGAACAGAGACTGTATTTGAAAAACGATGCCTCGGAGGTCGGACACGAGTAGCAGTGAGCCGCTTCACCGGTCGCAAAAAAGAACTCAATTTAAATGGAAGTCTATGAGAAAATCAGCTTCTACTCCTCACTTGATTTATCATGTCAGTAAACACTTCCCCGAGGAGTGAATGGTCTCAATATCTAGTTTCAGCTCTTCTTTGATCGGACATAACGCCAGTTCTGTAAAATATGTTCCCATTTAGAGGAGAATAGACAATATAGCACAGCATCTATTGTGGAGTGGACATCATGTGACTGACAGCTAGTATCTAAATCTCCAGGCTTTGAATCAGGAGTTTGCCAATGTGTCCACGTCTTATTTGCAGAAAACAGAAGTTTCACACAGTTTTGACTGAGAACGACCATCAGGACAATACTCTGAAAAATGCAAGGACAGCTTTCTTTTGGATTTTAACAGGACTGTGGACTGACAAGCTGCATGTTCACACATGCGTCTCACTGAGCAGTTAGAGTTCCTCTCTTGTTTAATGGGGCTTCAGCAGGGTTTAGCTGTCACAGGCTGAACCTTGAACATTGAATGAGGGATGGCTGAGGGTCACGAAACAATGGCGGGAGGATAATGAGTGGTCCATAAATGGAGGAGAGGAGGAATACGACGGAAGGACGAAGGACAAGAGAGTGATGGACCAGTGAAACAGACAGAAAGTCTTGTCTCTGCCTTTTAATATTAGCACCATTTTAATATGACTTGTCTCACTGTCCCAACAATAACATTGAATGTTGTTTACCCTTGCACATTATCCTGTTCACCTCTGTTAAATTTGTTCCAGGATACAGGAGTATTTTCTTTTTTTGCTTTATGGACCAGATGCTGTTCTCCTTCCTGTGTTCACTCTAACATTAACAGTCCCTCACTCTTTCATCTTCATTAACTCCACGTCCACCCCTTTTATATCTCACCCCCTCGGCCAATCCATCCATCCATGCAGCCACAGGCCCACACACACACACACACACTCATGCCGTGTGTGTGTGTGTGTGTGTGTCACTTTGCATTTCCATGACAACGTCAACATTAAAAACCGCCCCCTCCTCCTCCTCCTCCTCCTCTTCCTCCTCCTCCGGAGGTTTTGCTAATTTGCATAGCATTTGCATTGTTTCCTGAGCGACTGGCGGTATTTGACTTTGACAGTGGTGAGGAAACTCTGGCCTGACCCTGTCTGTTTTTCCTCCTCCTCCTCTTCCTCACTCTCTCAGTGTGTGTGTGTGTGTGTGTGTGTTCCTCATGCTTCAGCCAGCGTGCAGTCGTTTAACCTCTTAATTCAACGTCTTTCCCTTTTCATCCCTCTGTCTACTCCCATAGTGTCATCCCCCCACGTTTCCTCTACCCTAAATGTCCTTAGCTGCCTTTACTTTGTAAAAGTGTGCCCTTGCCACCTCCTTTCTCGCGTCTCTCATTTGTAAATATTTCTTTCACTCCGACTCTGAGTAAGTGCCACACTTGTCACAGTGTTTGTGATTGGACAAAGAGCATTCCATTTCATCCCTTTCCTTTGCAGACAAACTGCTGCTAAACAGGTCTACACACACACACACACACAAGCATGTCATTATTGACACAATTGAACAACACACACATCATTCACAGGAAACATATTGTGCAGGCATAAAAGAAAATATGTGCACAAACATGGATTCATACACAAACACATGTCGGCGGAGAATCCGGAGAATCGTCCAACACAAACACACGTACGCGGCATAATCGCTCTCAGTAAACAAACAGCATACGCTGCTGCACACGTCCACATTCAGAAACAAGCGCCCGAGAAGCTATTACAGTCTGTATTTTTCAAACATGTCACATCTGAAAGTGGGTTAACCACACACACCAGCAGTTGCCCACATTTTTCATTTATCCCATTAACATAACTGAGATAAGCATCGCTAATTTACTCTCGCCACTCCACCACAAACGACATGTCAGCATCAATAACAAGGCAAAGTCACCTCCCCCTGTCGTTATGTTCTGCAGGGGGTGGAAACGGGAGAAGTAAAAAAAGAATCTGAGCGTACAAATCCGTCACCTCACATCTTCACATTTTAAAGGCTGCTGTAATTGGCTGTGCATTTCATTACTGGTAAACCAACGTGTGTCATGTCAACAGGGTAGAGAGGAGATGTCATCACCAGTCACCGCTAACTCCAGACTGTATATATTAAAGCTGCGGGTGTGAGTGTGTTTCTCTGTCTTAATAGAACAGAAGACAGAGAAGCGTCCGTTCACGGTTGTCGCTCGTTTAATTGGGGTCGAGTTCCAATGTAAATGGACCGCAAGTACACAACTGCAGAGGGGAGAATGAACGTCCTGTGGTTACACTGGCATTTCTCATGTTATACACAGTTTTAGATACAATAGTATGGATTTATAACTTCTAAGATGTACCTAAAACAATCGCTCAGGTGTTTTTTTTTGTTTTTGTTTGTGCAAACTTGGGGGTGATGTCACTCCCAGTTCCGAACAGTCCAAAGCAACTCTTACCGGTGTATTTTGATTGTAAATGCAGAGAAAGTAACTTTGTGGACTTTGTAGATTTATTGTATCATTTCAAACCTAAAGAAGCTCAATGAAACCTGCGGAAACACAGCGTCCATCCATCGTTGCCTTCTGTGCTGTTTCATATTAGCGTTGGGACAGATGAATGGAGCAGGCTGCTGCATTAACATATGTAAACACTGTAAAGTGATACGGGCAGAGTGCTTCTGTCACACAGAGAAGCCGCAGAATTATCGCCCAGCGTCTCTCAGCAGCTGCTGCATTTATTTATCCATTTCACACTGAAGTCACATTTTGTTCCAGGTTGGGGATTTCTCTTGTTGTTGTTGTTGTTGTTGTTGTTGTTGTTGTTGTTGTTGCATATAATGCCACTTAAGGATCATCAGCTGTTTTTAAAAGTGTGACATCAGCCCCCGCGCAAACAGCTCCGACACACTGTTTGTGTGAACTGCACGATGGATGCGTGAGAAGCTGCATGAGCCTCCGCTCGGGATGGAAATATGCACCGAGCGTCTCGGCCACTTTAGATGCAGGTGAACGTACAGTCAGCAACTGCATTTACTCTGACTTTACAATCCTTTCAGTCGTACTCACACAATAATAAATGATTCGATTGCCATGTAAACGTGCATTACCTCTAAGTCTGAGGTCTTTTTGGCAAGCGAGGAAGAAAGCAAGGAAGTGCATGTGTGTGTGTGTGTACATACTTGTATTTGTGTGTTCATGAGAGAGAGACATTGTGTATGTCAAATAAAAAGTGTGGGGGGGGGGGGGGGGGACCCGCCACTATCCAGCTCTCATCTGACATTTTAAAAGCCAGCCAGCGGAGGACAGAGAAAGTTTTTATGAAAACAGACTGAGTGTCCAGCAGCGATGATGGACAGAAAGAGAGAGAGAGGAAGAAAGTGCAGCGGGAGGGAAAAGTATTCAGAGAAAGAGAGTGAGAGAGAAGAGTATTCAGAGAGTCAGGAAGAGAGAGGAAGAGCCTGTGCAGTTTCATTGATTTGAACCAGTAGGAGGAGAGAGAGTGAGAGAGAGTGAGAGAGAGCGGGGGGGGGGGGGGGGGGGGGGGGGTCACTGGGAGACAGAGCGGCTACTGTAGGAAAATAGCTTTATAATAAAGTTACAGAGCAGCACAGAAGACACTGAGTCTGACAGACAGAGGAGTAAAATGTAACAGCAGAGAAATCTCAGAGAAAAAGAAAAAACACAGGTTTAGAACAGCTTTGCAGTTTCTATATCTTCTGTGTATCAGTTCCTGTTTATACTGTTAACAGCTGTGAGTTAGCTGAGTGACAGCTTACTTTAAATTGGTAATCATTATTCTTTCACACATTTCCTATAACTCCCACGTACCCGTTTTTTTTTTTAATGCTATAACTTTAACAGTATATTTTATTTATTATAGCACTTTTCATGAACTCAAAGTCACTTTATATTAAAAGCACAAGAATGAAAAAGAAAAAAAGACAAATAAGTTAAAACCATTAAATATTAAAAGTAGTCTTGAAAAGGTGAGTTTTGAGAGGTCACAACAGTCATGGGTGAGTTCCAGAGGGAGGGAGCTGCAGGCTCTGTGCTTGGTCCTGGGTGGAGTTTAAGGACCAGAGGCTGCTGGATGGTGGGGGGTAGAGGTGGAGCAGTTCTGTGAGGTAAGAGGTGGATTCATTGTGAAATTGGAAGCTAGTGCAGGTTCAAATGAATGAACTATCTCTGGCATTTCAAAATAAAACAACATCAAAGTCGGCGCTGTCACCTGCCACGTTTAAAATCTATCACGTATAGAGACTTTCCTTGCTTTTATTACAGACGTGGAACTTTGCAAGTCTGGTCACATATTTTTATGACACCACCGTCAACTCTCCCTTCCCCTCTCCTGACGTCCTTGCCGGTCGGCTTCTGTTTTGCTTGCTCTGTGTTTTTACTTCCCTCGCTCAGTCTGAAAGTCATTTCCTCTTCATCGCTTCCTCCGACAACTGTTTTCTCTGCTTCTTCTTCTCTGCCATCATCTAAAATAACACTATCACTGCCTGGATCTTATAGCTGGTAGCTGTCTAGGGTGTGTGTGTGTGTGTGTGTGTGTGTGTGTGTGTGTGTAGTGCTCAAACGCAATACCTGTTTCACACAAGACCCAAGTCTTAGCGAAACCTCACGAAAGCTGGTTTTCCTGCTAATAGACAGTAGGGGGAGTGGAGACAACCCCCAATCTCCCTGCAACAAGACACTTAACCACCACAATGACTCTGAAGCTGTTAAATTACAGTAAAAACGCTGCATAGTTCCGCTTTAACACATTTATTGGCATAAACTCCCACAGTCACCAATAAAAATGCTTTTCAGCAAAGATCAGTGAATCTAGCTGAGAAATGAATGTGAAGAACATGCAGAAGTCCCACTCACTCATTTTATTTACTCTAAATTGGAGTGTAGTTGTTATGTGATTTGCACCTGTGCTTAAGTATTGAGAGAGGGATTTCATCGTGAAGCCTCTTAAGCCTCTTAAATTTGCCTTGAACTGAAGTGAGACTGCGATGAAGAGAAGAGGTATGTTAGTGTCAGAGAACAAGTGGGGAAATAATAAACCTGGTGTTAAATAAAGCGGTGTTTTTCACACTTTGAGTATAGGTGCCCACTTTTTTAAAAATGACAAAACGCTGTGACCCAGTTCACAATGCATCTTGACAAGAACACATTTCTGACTGTTTTTGCTGCCGTTTCTATTATTTTGAACAGATAAACCAACCTTTTCCAAGAGATAAATAATTTTTGTGTCACACAAAACATATACACAGTATACATAAATCTTAGAGTGAAAGATGGAAATTAAGAGCACGGCTGCTGGAATTTTCTTTACATTAATAAAGTGCATAAAAATGTGAATTTATATGCACTAACATTGTCAAACTGTCAAGCTGTCAACATTGTAGCCAAGGTCTGATGAAGTTTATAGTTTCCTTTGCCAGTATTTTATTTCCCCCTGAAGAAAAACGCATGCACATGCACATAAAATGCTCTATGTAGAGAGATGGAGCAAAAATAATCCTGGAACACAAAACACAGGGATGGAGGAGGTCAGGGAGCTATTGTATGAGGAGAAAGAAGAGAGACTGAAATGAACAGATGAGCCCACTGCTCCAAGGAGTAAACAAACCCAAGCTGCACTCTGTCACGACCTGTGACAATGTAACTAATGACCTTGACATTTACTGCACAAGGACCACGAGAGCAAATCCTGGTGGAAGCACAAAAATAAGTCTGAGCAACTCAAAAAAAATAAAATTAAATAAACACAGAAAGACAGAAAGAAAAGACAGAAGGATGAAAGTACTGCATGGCCATGGCCACACAGCAGCAGAATGGTGATCAGAACTATCTCTTTATCATTTGTTTGAAGGTGCTCCATGCGTCATTTGAACCAAAAGGAAGGAAACATTAAAATAAAAGGCACTATCTCCTTCCAAAATTGGTTTTACCACCGGGAACATTGGTTGTGACTTTGAAAATGTGCTTGACGACATTACTGTAAACTGCAAAACTGCTTTACAGCTGAAGAGAGATGTGCCTGCTGCTCTGGTGCGGAACACTTTATGTTAAATCGTGCTATAATCTCACACCTACATGGTATACATTCACTGTCGTAAACAGCTGTTGAGTTTGAGAGAAGAGGCGGACGACAAATGGAGACATTAAAAACATCTGGAGAAAAGAATCACGTAGAACAAATAAGAACTCCATATGTTGGAAGACTAACCCCTCCCTCGCTTTGTTTTCCTCCAATCTTGCAGTCGCACTGCCGTTTAGCTTAACTGCATCTCTGTTATTGTACTAACCTTGTTCTGCCTTTCTCTCTGTCTTACTGTAGTTATGCAACCTTATGTAAATAATACCCAGCACCTTGAATCTAAAACATATGCCCTCCCTAAAACTGCAATCAAACACAATCTATTTCTTTATTATCTTAATCCAAATATATTTTCGAAGCAACATTCATTAAAAGCGCAAAAAACTTTCCAAAGATATGGTTACTCTAAGAAAAAAAAAAAGAAAAATCAATAATTTGTTAAACGTTAATCCTGACCATTAAAAAAACCCAAAAAGTATTTATGTTTTGTCGCTTCAGTACAACACTGTCATCTGCTGGATTACCACAAAACAGATGTTGAATAGTGAAACTTATACAGATCTACAGATACACTATAGAAACAAAAGACAAAAATAGAAACCATATACAGTATATAGACATTTGAAGGACTCTAATAATGTATAATAATAATAATGATATACATTATATCTGAGTGAAAGTGTTTAGAATGAGTCAATCACTGCGCACACTTTAGCTGTAGTGGACATAACAGCTTCACACACTGACGCTGGTTCTCATGCGTGAACAAACACGTGGCTTCACTCGCCATCATTAGTGATCTGTTAGTGGCATCATGCACCTTCAGAGGCGTCCGCATGCATGTAAACACAGTGTGAATCAAAACATGGCTCTATCAAACATCTGGCACTCTCACTCACTCACTCCGGCTTCACACAACTTTCTGTTTATCCCCTCGCTCGTCTCACACTTTCTTCTTCTCTCTAGGCCTCCCTCCTCTCTCTTTCTCTTTGTCATCCCTCTTTACTCCTGGGAGGCAATTACTGTTTTCCCTTGGACTCAAACTAATTAGCTTAAAAACTCCCACAAATAAAGTATTTGTGTGTGTGTGTGTGTGTGTGTGTGTGTTGTTTGTGCACCTATGTGCTTCTGAGTAAACGAGTGGAAAATGAATCTGAATATATACATACTAATATGGCACAGATTTAGACAAGGCTAAAGCCTGTTGTAGTGCGTTTGCTTTAAAAACGGTACCGACATACTGTGCATGGCAATAAACACACACAACTCGCTCTTGATCAAAAGTATGCACACCATAGACTCGCACATGTCTGACAGCTTAGCTTTGATCAAATCTAAAATGCACACACACACACACACACTTCTCTATATGTGCAGCCTTGACAGCTCATGTTGCTCCCTCTGCAGAAACAGTACAATAGAAAGCCAGTCACGGCAGACAGCTGTGTCGCAGAGACATTTCTACATGTCATTTTTAATGATTTACTGATATCAAAAAGATCCCTACCTACATTCATGAAAAATAATAAAATAAAGTAATAGAAAAATGGAACATTTTCCGACAGCAACATAGAAACTCAAGTGCAGGTTGGCCCTTCCAATAATTATATGTGCTTCTGATTTTAGGCTGATTTGAACAGATTATCCTGTCGTGTGAGAGCTTAATGCCGTCAGACACGTCAGAGTCGTCCTGATTTCAAATCAGTTTGATATTTACGAAAGAACAGCGGTTGAGGCGGGAGAACCAGAACCCCACAATAACCAATGAGAGCTAACCAATGAGAGTCCACCTCTGTGTCTGTTTACATTCTTGTTAAATCACGCAAGTTTCAGTGAGATCACAAATCTCCACCCTGAAATCGTCTTTAAAAAAACACAAAGTGTGTGTTTTAAAATCAGAAGTGTGTGAGTGAGTGAGTGTGTGAGTGAGTGAGTGAGTGAGTGAGTGAGGCGCAGGCTTTGGTCGCTTTCTCTTTTTGAGAATCGAACTCTTGCCTATTTTCACCTTGAGACGTGCATGAATCACAGCAAAATATGTACTGAAAACGCTCTTTCACCACAGTTTCAGTATCCATATGTTGCATATACCACAAACACAACACGTCTTGTTCCTGTTTCAAAATAAAAGCGCTCCACTTTGCCAGTTCCGTGATTCCATTCTTCTTCTTCTTTTTTTTAAACAAAGTAACAAAGAGTATATTTAAAAGTGTGTCATGTGATTTCAGAAGCAAACTAAATGTAAAGCAGTTCAGAAGATTCACTCCCGGCAGGAACGACAGAGCGGCGCAAGGCGCACACACGTCCATTGTGAAAGTGGCCTTACACACGGCAACTGCAACTTAAAAAAAAAAAGTGAATTTCAGACCTGATACTACAGTTATGACAGAAAAGAACACTTTGAACATTTTACTTGCAGTTTGGAGTATTTTGCAGCGCTCTGCCCACTCATCACACAAACATGTCAGCATAGAGGGAAAATGCCTGGAACTCTAAAAAGCTGTGCTCACACTGTAAACACGGGCAGATGCACAAGTCATTCTTGTTTGATTTGATTCCTTCAGGGAAACACAGGGGGTTACTCTTAGTAATAGCACTCTGTATAGTCTCTCTGTATCCACGTAGAACATGAACACACAAACACGTGGCACCCCGGTGTTGGGAGGGGAGAGTGTCCCATTTTTTTAATAACAAAACAACTCTGGGGAAGCGCACATGTTGATGGCTAAATGACACTTACAGGTTGATGTGCTGTGGCGGTGAAAAGTAACAGGCTGCCAGGTACAAGGGGAGGGAGGGAGGGAGGGAGGGAGGGAGACTGGGGCTACACAGGGATTTCAGGCAGCGAAGAGGATCTGATTAAAGTGGCCGGCACAAACACTGGCAGAGCTGTGAATATCATCTGTAGATCATGGCTGTAGCCTGAAAGTCTGAGCCCGCAGAGACTGTGAGTTCAAAACAGCTGGCAAGTGTTTTCACCAAGCGTCAAGAATAGCATTAGCATGTGAAGAGTTCTGGACTCATTTGAATAATAAAAAAAAAAAACTACCTGGCTATCCTCATCAAAGATTTTGCAGAAACTCCACAACAACTTGCACACCTGAGGCGATTCCTTCACTTACCTGCAAATTACATCAACTTATAAGAAGTGGTTCCACATTGTTTGAAGGGACAGGACATCTTGGCTGGACTATTGGCTTTACACGTGTTATGCTACCGCTAAAGACGTTTTGAATAGAAATATTATATGAAAGTACAGTTTCTTGTGGTATCTCAAAATAGCCACAGTTCATCAGGTTTATTGCCACCATAAAAATCAACTGAGCAATGTGCATATATTAGCCTTATAAAATATTGAATAGACTTAATTGGATACGCAGATAAAGACTGTTTTCTCCAACACATACCTGTGTAGGTGTATGTGCAGGTGAGTTTCCAGTTCAGTCTAATGCGTTTCTTCTTTGTGATTCATTTCATGTTGATATTTAATCATAGTTGTATAAGGTGGGATTGCATGTCGATAGAAAATACCGTAATCACAAATTCACATGTGTTAATTGGTAAGTATCTACTAGGAAGAAGAGAAGAATAAATACCAATAACAACAAAACCAAGAAGAGGCAAATAAGCCCTCCCATCTCACCCAGCCTGGACCTTGAGGACATGGAGAACAACCACATTAAAGACTGAATAATAGCTATTGGTGGTTTCCAGTGTGATATGTTTTCTCCTTTCCTTTGGAAGATGAGAAATGAATATGACCACAGCTCTTTAGAAGAGAGAAAAACAACAAAAAAGATGGCAAGTTGCTCATTAAGTGAGTGGGTCTCAAAGGAAAACACAAAAGCTGATGTGTTGCTGTGTCAGGACAAGGCTGTCTGGTTAACAAAGTCAATAAATGCAGGAATTATTGCCAAGCTGGAGCCAAATATGAAGGTGAACCAGTGTGGATGCACATTTGTATCAAAAACCAAAGTGATGATACCACTCCACGAGTTGCATGGAGTTAGAGGCCAAGATGAAGAGAGTGGAGCAGCTGGTACAGTGACCAGAGGGAGCACAGTTAAGGAAGGAGACACACGTCTTAGGAATAGAGAGGATGAACTTTACAGCAATCAACTTTAAATCTGGTCAGATGACTGTTTTGCTTAATGTCTCATGGTGACACACATGGAAGTGCTCGAGGTCACCAACTCCACTATACAAGGTCCAATCTGAACTGAAATTGTTAGAATTGATGAGAGTCCTGCCTTGAAGATGGCTATGGTAAAACATTCCATTTTAAACAGAGCACCCCCTAGTGGCAACAGGAAACACCATATTTCACAGCTTCATGAGCCGAGAACAGCTGTTGATACGGTGTTGGCATGGTAACATTTGCAGGACGACCAGCAGCTGCTCAGGAACGTTGACACACGTGGCGTCATGTGGGTCTCAGGCGACTTGATCAAATTTGGTAGAACAAATGTGTACAATTATATAAGTGGGTAATAATCCAACAATAAACAGCCAGGCATTCAAAACATATCATCAATCTAATCCGTCTACCTCGAGTTAAAATTTGGATTCCACCCAATTCTACTAAGTGTTTGCAAAACTAGGTCTTATTAGGCTACAGGTAAATCAGTGTTGAATAAAAATGGATGACGCACAGTGTTTTATACTGGAGGTAGAACAGCAGCATCAGACTTGTTGCAGTGCAGGTATTCCAGCTGAGACAGCCTTCATTAACATCAACAAAGTAATCAGCATTGATAAAATACACCACTAACCCTGGGGGTAGAAAATTGCAGAGGGAATATTTCTAACAGAAAAGGAAATAGACTTAATAAGAGAGACATTTTTTTAGACCAGCCCAATTTTTGGCTCGCCAAAAACCATAAATCACAACTGGGATCAACACAAAAGTCTAATTCTATAGATTCTATTTCATACACATATAGTAAATAACAAATTAACTTCATGAATCATCCCTTTCATATCTAGGGTACAAAACTCCATAAATGATTTACAATATTCTGTCCCCATAAACATAACATACTGCAAAGCAACCTTTCCAAATAATAATCATACTCATGCGTTCATCATCAGTCGTTTCAAACTTCATTATGAAACTGAAAGTTTTCACTGCACACTCGCAAAACCCTTCATGGCCCACAAGGAGACTGTGGCCCACACTTGAGGAATCACTGTTCAGAATTCCTTAATTGATCATGGCAGATGAGATGCCTTCAGGATTTATCAGACTCAGCTCAGCGGCTGAGAGTGATTGATCAGACTGGAACATAACAAGACTCGCTCTCACGTAATTACTAAAAGCAGCACGTCACAGAAAACCAGATTTTTCTTCGTAGCGTTGACGTTTAATGGCCTGATCAATCACAAGCAAGTGGGGGTGTGAAATGAATGTGATACGGACCGTTCGCATGCAGCATCTTAACATGCATGAAAAATACATGGAAGAACCCTGAGGTGTTTTCAACCGAGGCACTTCTGTCACATCCGTCATTACTAAGCAACCGGAACCTGGGATCTGCAGCGATTCAACACTCGACAACAAATAATGCCATTTTACCTGGAAGCCCCGCTGATCAAATCCATGGACATGGATAGCTGTTGCCAAAACAGGCAGGGACACGCTAATGGGAGACATTTTACCAGTTAACCAAAGATCCTGAGTTGGATCACAACCATAACGTGTGCCTGATGCAGCCAAAGGAGATGGAGCAACGGATTCTGCTTGTGTAAAGATCACTTCATTATTTCATTACAATGTCTAGGGTTCTCCAGTGAAAAAGAGGTGAAGAGATACTGCAGGTCTGGCTGTTTCCAGACTCGGCATTAAGAGTCAAGATGTAATCACTCTCTCATGTTCTGCGATATATCGCTCGATGGATTTAAAGTGGACAAACAACCCTGAAGGCTTGAACTGAGGTTTGTCAGTAGCCTGGCAAATGCTAGACCACGTCTGGAAACAGTGTCATCACCTCTTTACCAACAGTTAACCAATCAGGCCGATGATATGCAGAGTGATGGAGAATGTGTCAACAAACATGTTTGTTGTAGTTGCCCAGGAGCGATGGCTATCTAATAATCCAAATCCCAAATCCAGCTGCTCAATGTCGCTTCTCTGTTGTCATCGTGTTAAGCCCGCCTCTACTGCGCCAGGGGAAAAAGCCGGTTGCTTCCCTTTTTTGGGGGGATTCTGAAGTTGGCCAAAAACGGCGTCCTTGCCAAGACAGGTTCTGGGTTCATCCAGGCTCTGACTCACGTGATGTCTGGAGCACTTTAGCCCTAATGGACAAACTGAAAGACACTAAAGTATATGAAGTTTAAATGTAAACCAACTTGATTCATGGCCACTACTAATGCTGTAGAGTGGATTTTCCTGGAGAAAGAAAAAAATTAAAAAAACAGAAGACATAAGCACTAAATGGTTTATTTACTTGGAGTGGAACAGCACTGCAGGCCTGTGTGGGTTGTGTAAATCATATAAACAGATTCCAACACTGACTCGACAACACTGCACTGAGAGCGAAAACCTACTCCAATATTGAAAAACCTGAAGCGCTGTAGGTCTCAACTGATCATCATATTAGCCTTTCAGCACACGTGTGCGTCTGTCTCACTTCATGTGTTTGCACTGAGCAGCAGGAGCCTCAGTGAAAGGCTCTGCCGAGAACATACACTTTAGAGAACATACACTTTAGAGAACATACACTTTAGAGAACATACACTTTAGAGAACATACACTATATTGACAGAGAGATGAACGACTGGCTAAGACAGTCATGTACCTGCACAGCATGTGTGTCAGTTACAGAGACGGAGCAGGTGATGTGAAGCGGGAAACAGGGAATAGTAATAGTAAGTAAAGTGTAGAGGAACAGAGGCAGGCCGAGTGCAGAATGGCAGTCATTTATGGACAGAATGTACAGACAGAATATGCAAAGTTTGGCATTTAAGATAAGATAAGATAGTCCTTTATTTGTCCCGCAGTGGGGAAATTTACATTGTTATAGCAGCAAGACAGTAAAGATAAAGATAATAAATTATAAACATGCATTACCAAAAAGGAAAATTACAATATACAAAGATATTAACACTTAAAAAATGAGTTAGAAAAGAATGTAGAATGTACATTATAGACAGTATGGACTTGATATTAACAGCATAAGTAGTATATTGCACGTAGACGTTTATCAACACAGACATGAGTGTAAGTCTACAGCTTCGATGCAGCAGAACTGTATATTCTGATATAGGGCTGCAATGATTCATCGATTATCAATCAACTACTACATTTATCTTCAACTCATTTTATAATCATATGATTAAAACAAGTTGCCTGATATTTCAGCTTCTTAAATGTGAATATCTTCAGATTCATTTGCTCCATAAAGACATTTGAAAACATCATCATCTCCACAGTGGATCAACATTTTCCCACATCTTACGAGAAAAGAATCGGCAGATTAATCGATAATGAAATGAATCCTGATTTGCAGCCGTACTCTGATTATTCATTTAGCCATATTTCCTCACAACTTAACCTCACTAATGCCTGCCTCTGATTGATCTGAAATATCATTCAAATGAAATAGAAACAACAACTCTGTTACTGTGTCGGAGCCTAAACTTGAAGGCGACATGATAAGACCTGACTAAGGGAGTATTTGTGTGTATACAGCAGCAGAGCAGGGGCGGGCAGGCACAAGAAACGTTTCACTCTTCTTTGTGTTTTTTATTCATAGCAGCTGCCGTGCTTTAAAACCACAACGCTGCTGTTGCCTCCATATGTTAATCACTTCCTGTGGGACACAACATCTAAACCAACATGTGTTGATATTTCAGTTACATACGACTGCTTTTCACATTATATTACTATGACATTATCATATTATATAACTATGACATTTTAAAAGTTCTGTTTTCAACACTCAGGTGAAGTTTGATCTGTTGACCGTCGCATTGATTCCTCCAAGGCATGAATTATTCCAATAAAGCTGTTTATAATATTATGAATTATTAGAGGACAATAACAAATGAAAAGAAGAAAGTCATTTTGACTTAAAAGGAACAGAGATGTTTAAAAGTAAAAACAAAACATATTCAGAATTAAAATGATGAAATGGTGTGTCAGTGTAAAAAGAATCAGTTTGTGGAATAATCTTGACAGAAAAGACAAAGAAATGAAGTTCATTTTAAAAAGATCATTAAAACCAACACAATGACTTGTGTCAGGGTTTGGGTTGTGACAGGTAAATTGTTTTGTCAGGAATATTTTAGAATGTTTTTGAGGAGCAGTTGGAGGTAAGAGGCCGCGTCAGCCTTGTTTTATCTTAACTTTATTTGGATTTGTGTTTTGTTTCTTAATGTCTTGTCTTTCAGGGTCAGAAAATATTACATTATTCTTCTTTCTGCTCCGTTTCTTTCACGCTTTGGTTTGTTTTAGCTTTGTCTGAGGAAACAAATTAAATAATAATTTCATTTCAAACTAAATTCCACTTCCCCAGCTGCCAAATACAACTAATCAGTTAAACTGAACTTGTGATGTTTCCATCAGAGGTTTATTGCCTCTTATCAGCTTGATACACCATAATACCATTATATTTTTCACTTATTTAAATTCTGATTATTTCTATTCAGTTAATGCTATATTAACTGAACAGATTATGTCTCTGCATGTCGTAAACACCAGGGGTGAGATATATCTAAACTGTGGATTCCACCACTGTTTGATGAATGAGGACGGTGTCTGTCACTGTCTTAGGTTCATTAGAGACAGAAAAGCCAGATCTTCACTGCATGTGCAGTCCATATTGTCACACCCACTGTCCACCTGCTGTTTCTTTCATCGTCACACCGCTGTGTAATCATGGACACACACACACACACACACACACACACACACACACACGGCAGCTGACCTGTTGGTCCATGGCTTTAATCCAAGGTGGACATATTACATCAGATATCTGCCTGTATAGATTTTCCTATCAATAGCACCATTATATTTAACAACATCATACTCAATGCCATTAAATATAATGTTATTATATTTAAAAGCATTTAAGTATAAATGTCAATCATAGCTTCAAGCCCAAGCCTCCACCTCCTCTAAAGCACAGACATTAGCCTGTCTCCCAGCTCCACCCTCCACCGTATACATCTCCATGGAGACTGCCGCCTGGCAACAGCTGGAGAAGAGCACGTTGCCGCGGCAATACTAACACCCGACATCCCTCTCGGTGAGGAGGAGCAATGATGTCACCGGGTGGACAGACAGGGAGGCCTGATGATGACCGTTAAGTGAGAGTCCAACACTCATCCTCTCTCTTTTATCAGTGCATCTATAAGCCATCACTCTTCCTCAGTGACAGATCGTCTCTGTTCTTCATCTTCATTAGAGGTGTTTCTGTGCCATCTTTGTTCATCTCTCTCTCTTTGCTTCTCATTCAGTGTCTCTTGCTCTCTTTTTGTTTCACTCCCTCAATCAGTCTTTCCTCCCGCTCTCTCTTGCTCTCTCTCTGCTCTTTCAACTAAATTGCCTCTCCCTCTATCGTCACTCCTTTCATCAATTCAGCTCAACTCAAGAGCCTTTAATGGCCTATTAACATTATCTTAACATAAAAATGCAAAACACACCCGCGTATGTGTGTCTCCATTCAGATTAGAACAGACAAGTCAATACGTCTCGTTATAAAGCGGCGTTTTGCAAACACGCGCGAGAACGACACTGTTGACACCACTCGCTCTTCATTTGCTGCAAAGAGGAGCGCCGTGCTTTACAGTAACAGATGAAATATGACTATATGAAGATGAACGGTCTCAGGTTCAGCAAGGAAACATCTGTGTGTGCTGATACTTTACTTTGGTAAAGGTCCTGTAAACATTTCACCTTAAAAACACAAATATCTAGTAAAATGACGAGTATCAAAACATATGCATTACTCAGCGGGTTATTGATGAGTTAATAAGCAACATTTCAATGTTGGATCCATCGAACAATGGTTTGGAAAAAGTCTGTATTTATATCATTTACTTCAAGAATGACCACTTAAAGCTGCTTCACATACGGTTTTGCCCATTCACCCACTCACACACACACACACACACACATTCATACAGTGCTTCTATGTGCAGAGCTTTTTTTATCACTAAACTTTCAAACCCATTCACACGCTGCCAGCACAGACGTCACCCTGAGGTTAAGTGTCTTGCCCACTGCCATCGACTATTTCGACATTTCAACATCGACATTTAGACTTCCCAATTGTGGGACTAATAAAGGATTATCTTATCTTAGCTCATCTTAGCGGGGGCCAGGAATCAAACCCTCAAACTTCCAACCTTAAAAGCTGACTCACGATGCGACTCAGCAACCGTCACCTGAGTTTACCAGGCTGACAACACAGGTTTGTCCATGGTTTCCATGCTGATGTTTGCCAACATCAAGCACGTGCACACTTAGTTCCCTTTGCAGGTTGGGCATGGGCTTGAAGTGGGTCAATTATGCAGGTCCCATATGGTTTCAGTAACATGGGTGAGGTCATCATTGAAATCATGGACAAGCCCACTTGGTACTCATATTGTCAGACACAAGAAAACCCATTATAGGCCCAAATGGACATGCTGGCTGGGATGTACTACAAAAGTTGATCAAATACATCAAGAAAAGTCATTGAATGACCATGATATGTCATCAACGATTGAGGAAACACATTACAGCCACATTATTAACAGGTTTAAAATCCATGTGCAGGGTGCTAACCCTGTTGTTTGTCTCTATATGTGTCCCTGTGACCCCGCCTATCAGCCTATGTCAGCTGAGATTGGCACAGCACCCCCATGACCCTCATGTGAAGGATAAAGCAGTAGAAGACGGATGGATGGGTGCAAAAGAATGGATGGAGGGAGAAAAAGAAACTCCTCTTGTAGCAATGCGATGGAAGTAAAGTGCCATTTGTGGACTGACTATACACTGTTTGAAAAAATACAAAAATCCTGCCTATTCAAGCACATTTTGGTGTAAAAGAGAAGTTTATGTATGGAACTGTAAGTCCCAATTGAATCCTCCCCTCCTTTTTTTTATCCACCCCTCCTCTCCTCCTCTCCTCCTCCCCCCCTCCATTCATCCACTCCCTTGTTCTAGTTAAAACTGCACTAGCAGCTGAAAACCACGTCTTCTTCCACAGACACACACACATACACACAAGTGCAGACACATTACTTTTTCAGGCCTTAACCCTTCAATGATACATGTCGCACCTTCAGCTTCAGCCTCTTCCTGATATTATTGAGCCTGGAACCCAAACACGTTTCACGATGGGGGAGTAAATCACAAAGTACACACAAGACACCCAACCAAAGACAGTTTCAATTCTTTTTTTTTTTTTTTTTTTTTTTAAACAAAAGGGTAACAATAACCGTCCAATGCCATATTTTGAAAAAATGCCAAGAAGTGGGCAGGAAGCTGCAGCCGTGTGGAAAGTCACCACCACTAACAAGGTGCTCTGTGGGTCAAACCTCTCAATCACTCACACCACGCTGTGAGCGGTGTGAGCGGTGGAGAGAGAAGGACAGCATATTACAGGTGGCAGGAGCCTGGGACAACAAGCCCCGCTGTGATTGGACGAGAGTGTGACTTAAAGAGTGTACCAGTGATGCAACAGGAGTCTGAGAAAGCCAATGGCAACATTTGAATGCAGTAGCTGGTGATTGACCAGAGAGAAGCAGTAGATAAACAGAGTTTTTTCTTTCATAACATGTATCATTTCAATGCATATCTGTGAAGATTTGCACCTGGATCAGCAAATAACACTACTTGATATGCATATAGACTGATTTTCACCTGCATAAAGTGGTTTAGGGGTTTTGTTATGCTTAAAAGTTGTATTCTATTCTATTTTCATTAAGAAAAACAATGTTACATGATTGATATTATTCTTCCTTTATCTGAAAACAGGCTCTGTCAAGGAAAACTATCAGACCTGACTGAGGGAGCATTTGTGTGCATAAACTTTTCTTTTCTTGGACGTTTGTGTTTTTCAGTCATAATCTGACCTATTTTCAGTCGTCTCGCTTTACTAGCGCAATGTTGCTGTTGCGACCGTCTGTCTCGACCTAAAATGAATCACTTCCTGCGTGCAACGGGAATGCTGAACACTGCTGTACTGAGAAACACACAATGGTCTTTTGACAATGGCTTGAATATAATAATGACTTAGATTTATAACTTTCATAATGGACATTTATTCATTTCTAAAGTTACACATGGCAGCAGTGAGCCCAAGAGAAACAATCATGTGATGAGGGAGGCAACAAGGCGAGACAGAGTTGCCGTCCTCCCGTTAGTGTGTTAACTTGATCCGAAAAACACTCTGCTCTCAAAACAGACTTCATTAATCGGGCGAACGACTGCATGCGGTTAGATCTGATGCTAAAAGTGATGAAGACATGAATGCTGAGGCTAATGTTAGTGGAAGAGAGAGAGAGAGAGAGAGAGAGAGAGAGAGAGGCAGACAGTAGAATCTAGTTACCAGGGCGGAGGAGTTTGCGGTTAAATGGCTTGTGAATGAAGTAATTTGCTCTTGAGTAACTAATGTCCGTGTCATGGTGCAGCAGTGGAGTCGCAGACGTACCGGATATACCAACACATGCCGCTGGTATATATCAACACACGGGCAGTGTCTATATGCAAGAATACACTCAAGTGATTTAGATTTCTCCATCTGTGCAGCAGTGTGAAGAGTTTCTTTGACAAATGACACATAATATGTCATATATGGACATTAGAGCGTCCAGTTAACCGGAGGAAACCAGAGTCCCTGGTGAAAAACATGCAAACTGCACACAGAAAGGCCTGAACCTTCTTGCCGTGAGTCAACAGTGCTCACCATTTGTTGCTTTTGCAATTTAAAAGTATGCAAATAGTTAATTGCAAAGGTTGGAATTTAATTTAACAGCATAATAATGGCACTGATGATCATAATCATCATAATTTATTTGAACACTGTTGAGAGCTTTTTCTAAACCAGGGTTACACAGTGCTGCAGAATACTACAGAATACTACAATAGTAAAAATCAGTCATCAGTGCTGTTGCCTCACAGTAATATTGAACTGAAACTTAACTTTAAACCATAACACACATCTATCTATGAATGCAAGGGATGTCTATATGTCTTTTAATCACATAGATCACATAGATCCAACACATCTGAATCTGTTTCTGGCCCTGACAAAAACAGGCACAAATTAAACGTGTACTACTGATCAGAACAATCACTATAGAAATCAAGAAATCACCATGAGTGCTCCAAAGAACTCGAGCTTTTCTCCTCCTGGACTCACAGGTAACTTGATGCTCACACCTGTGCTGTGTTTCCATCATGGTACGGTTTGGTTTGGTACAGTGCAGTACAGTTTGGAATGGTTTCGACTGAGAACAGTATCTTTACTTGGTAAATGGTTGTGTGATATTTTCATTTTCCAAACATTTCTTAATTTAGATTTCTTGTGTCAAAGCCAGAATTAGAAATGATTATACAGGACACACTTTTATTTCCTCCCGTCTTGATTACTGTAACGGTCTTTTACTTGTTTTGATGAGAAAGAGCGTGATGATGATCTGCAGGCTGTACAGAACTCTGCTGCTCGGCGTTTGACCCACACAAGCAGAAGAGCTCACATCACACCCGTTTTAGCATCTCTTCACTGGGTACGAAGTCATTTCAGAATCCATTTTAAACTTCTTGTTCTTACTTTTTAGAGCCTTAAATAGTCCAGCTCCTTCTTTATATCTCTGATCTGCAGCATCTGTCCTCTCCCAGCCGCAGTCGTATCACATGAAAGGCTCGTGGTCCTCAAACCAGGTTTAAAACAAGAGGGGACCGATCATTCCAAGCAGAAGCACCCAGACTGTGCGATGTCTTAAAAAGCAGCTGGTATACTTGGTATTTAATCGTTTTTATTGTGAAGCACTTTGTGATTTTTATCTGTGATAAATAAAATGTACTTATTTACTTCTGCCCGACGGCCACATCAGCGGGATATGCAGCGTGACGCTGTGTTGGTGCGACGACAGTGAACGTCCGACGCAACAGACAACACCGCTCACAAAAGAGTGACGTTGTTCTGTCGCCCAATCAGCCGACTCTCGTGGGTGGAGCCAGTTTCGCCGTACCATTCTACTCTACTGTGGCAGCCTTCCCTTGAAATGGAACTGTAGGGATTTTTGATCAGGTTCCTAAAGGAGACGCAAAATAAATATGCACCATACCATAAAAAAATGAATCATTCCACTCTAGTGTCCTACAACTGTACCATTAAAAACAATATGAAAATACTGCAGGTTGCACTTTACAGCTACATTTTCAAGGAATCTCTTTGGGGACTAATTCTGGATATGTCCTTGTTCTTAAAGGTCAACATTTTTCTCAAAGGTGAGAAAAATGTGTGAAAATAAACCGACCAGACGCTTTTAGCTCCATAATGCTGAGTTGAAACAAGGTTGCACGCATGATATCGTGCGTGTGCTCGTGTCGTGTGATCGCTAACTTCCAGTGAAACAGTTTTCCGCCCCAATTGTGAATCGACCTGGGATTAAATGCGGACTTTGACTGCTTAGCCTTCCTCTCTTTCTCACACTCTGTTCATCCCATTTTCTTACTCTACCTCTCATCTATTCCGTCGTTCTTTCCCTGTGCCGTGGCAGGTCTTGTTTTTTTTCCCTCCGCTCCATTTGTTTTCTGTCCGTTCTGGTTGCCTGTCGTGTTCGTCTCCTCTCTCACTCACTCACTCACTCACTCACTCGCTCACTCACTCACTCTCTATGTCGTGAACACAAATTAACAGAAAAAAACCCCTCTGCAATCTCACACACACACACTCTTCTGTTATAGTCTAGTGGGATGGTTGGGCGGCTGATTGCTCACCATCACCACAATTGCTTGAATGTACCTAAGGGAACATGTCTGTACATAAACTCACTCACAGGCACAAATACAGTGTGTCAAAAGCATCAAATTGGCACCAATTACTATCGTTTTGGTTTTATTTTCGCCTTTTTACGCGAACAAGAAATGTGTCCACATATTTGTGTTTTTCAGGACGGAATCGTCGACAGCAGTGAATACTTTTTCTTTTCCTCTTTTTTTTTTGGGGCCAAAGGAAAAATCTCATTCTTTCTGTCATCCCCTGCTCTCCAGGCTCACTTGTCTCATAAATGCAGTTGCCGTCAGTTGTATATATATTTTTCTGTCAAACCACTGAACAGAACAAAACAAAACTAAATCAAAATTTGATCAAGGCAAACTTTTCCCTTATGACACAAGAAGCCAAGGCTGAATTTTTTAAATGTATTTATTCAGACTCATTTATTTATTTATTATATTTTGGTGGAAAGGCCATACTGGTAGAACTACTAGTGGAAACAAGGCCAAAGTGAAGAAAAGACAATGGTGTTGATCTAAACGCTCCATCCATGCTGCTATGCTTTAAGTTATAAGCCGAGTTTTCATATCCGAGTCTAAAAACCTATTTCTGTTGTGAAACTGACGCAGAGGTGTTAATGAAGCTTTTTTTAACTGTGTCATGGTTGTGTCACAGGGCTATAAAATGCCGGGGTAACGAGAAGACCAAATTTATGCTCCAGCTTCGAGAAAGACATATTTTGAGGCCAGTGGACAGTAGAATGACACGGAGCAGCACTCGGCTAAACTCAACTAAAGCTGTTTTGGTCGATGATGTAATAAGTCAACTGGAAAACACATGGAAATACTGACAAGCTGAAAGGGGGCATATCGCCACCTAGGGTAGTGGAGGCAGACACACGTGATAAATGGATTCCCTGTTAGGACAGTAAATCATACTGAAAGACAATTGCCTGAGTGAGCACACACACACACACACACACACACACACACACCTGTTTGTATATTTACTATCTATGTATAAGTGTCAAACCCTTAATCCGGTGGTTCTCTATTATTTTCTATTATTCTATTATTTTGACCCCCCCAGAGGACAAAAATGTTTTCACCCCCCCGAATTGAAATACTATTGAGAACCTGATCATTTTGATCTATTTATCTGTATAAACCACTGTATGAGTTGTCCTGCCCTGCCTCTTACTCCCCCCCGACACCTCAATGCGCCCCCCCAGGGGGGCCCACCCCACTATTTGAGAAGTACTGCCTTAATCTAATCTTTAAACCCTTTAAAATTGTGGGTGCTCAGACAAAATGTCATCACTCAGATTTGTACATTTTATTGGACCTCACAAAGATATAAATACAAGTACCCACACACACACGATCATATGTAAGATTTGCATTTCAAGGCTTTATCCCCAACCTCAACCAAACTAAAATTCAAATGTAAGCCCTATACTCAACCAGTTCCTATTAGGACCAGGATTTGGTCAGTGTTTAGACCAGGAAAGGTCCTAAATAGATAATACATATGAGAATACACACACACACACACACACTAACTAACATACATGGCTACGCCTGTGGAACACAAACAACAGCAGTCACAGCCATGACATTCAAGTCTAATTAAAGTACAGTTGACACTTCATTGGAGATACAGTGGTAGGCTTAGCAGCCCCTGTGTGTGTGTGTGTGTGTGTGTGTGGGTGACGGAGTTTAAAAGAGAGAGAGTGTGTGTGTGTGTGTGTGCACACTTAATCTTTAAGCCTGTTAAAGTTTGAGTTGGGTGAATCCACATGGGGTGAGCTGGTCTGTGTAGGCACGAATTGAAGCGCTCATTACTTGGTGGATCCAGCGGATGTTTGACTCCTGAGTGTGTCTCTCTTTGTGTGTGTGTGTGTGTGTGCTCCATTATTTATGCAGAGATGAATTTCTGCGCCCTCACCTGAGCCCGTGTCTCACGTTAGGTGTGCTTGTGCGCTCGACAGATCTCCTTTTTTCTTCTTTGTGTTTCATCTCAGCCTGGACTTTTGTCACGGCGCGTGTGTCTCTGCTAACCAGCACGAGCTGAACTCTGAAAAGTTGTGTCTGAGTGTGTGTTCGCTGTCGTGCTGATCAGTGGGAGGTTAAACCTAAAGCAGACAGACACACACACACACACACACACATAGTCTCGCTGAAACAGTTGTATAATTCAAGTCCTTTCTCCTCCTTTGCTCCTCGCCTTCTCCTACTCCTCCCTCCTTTGCTCGGCTGTCAGACATTCGTGACAGCGAACACTGACTGACACACAGTGACAGACAAACCCCTCCCCTCCGCACATGTCAAAGGCCACTCACTGACACATGAGGTCTCACACGGACATATACTGTATTTAGGCCGACAAATTACAATTATTTTCACTGTAACATCCATCATGATGTAATATGTTTACCATGTTTTGCAGAAAATGGGTTCACTTACAGACAATATTCCATCATGGTATCGTAGTTAAGATAGATGGACAGATGATGTTTCAAAGCAAAAGTGTTTGTTTTGAAATGGAACGACGCATATTTAATAATGAAAACATATCGATGCTGCAAAATAAATCTATGAATCTCAAAAACAGAGAAATAAATCGAATATAATATAATATTGGTTGCGGGGCTGCTGGTGCTAATCCCAGCTGACATAGGACAAAAGGCGGGGTCACACCCTAGACAGGTTATATTATAAAAGCTTATATTTAAGTCATTTAATGCTGAATACAGTGCATTAAATAATGTGATAATTAACAGAGATTCACAACCTACTAAGATACATATACACACAGTCTTGTATAAAGTATGAAAAGTACAAGTATGTTACCAGAAACGACTTTTTTGTAGGTTGTCACCTTTCAGAATATCACTTGAGTAAAAGTCTTAAAGTATGACATGTACTGGACCTAAGTATCAAAAGTCACTTTCTGATATAAAATGTACTCAATGGTGAATGTTACTGTAGTGTTACTGTAGTGTAAAGCAGCTCTGAGCGGTCATCACGACCAGAAAAGCACAATATAAATACAGACTACCAACTCTTCTTCTTCTTCTTCTTCTGATTGAAATACAAATAGTAAAAATAACATTTGCTATAACAAAGTAAAGTGCAGAGACATAAATGTTGTCCTTAAGTGCAGTAAGAAATTGTATTTTCTTACATTACAACATTGCAAATACTAATATAATAACTAAGGTATAAAATACTAAGAAAAACAAAAAGAAAATGATTAAAGATTATACAGTGTAGAATAAAATATGCACCTCTGTGTCAAATATACATAAAGTGAATAAACAAGTGAACTGTGCATAACCTGTTTGAAATCCATTAATTCGTCCATTCATTATCCACTTAATTAACGCAGCCGTAGAGAGAACGCATGCAAACACATTATACATTAAAAATGTAGTGAAGAGAACATGGAAACACACACACACACACACACACACACACACACACATGAAACCAGACTGAAAATCAGAGTGAATGTTGATGCGTTCCCTGATGTGTGTGTGTGTGTGTGTGTGGGCTGCAGCGAGCGGCACGATGTAACAGCTTTATAAAATGACCAGCAGCACTCGCTGAGATCAACCAACTGTGGGCCGTCACTGTGTGTGTGTGTGTGTGTGTCTGCTGATGCCACACACATTTAATGTCATGCAAATTCAATGCAACAGTTGCCACTACCTGAGGGCAGCAGAGAATATAAATATGTATTTTTAAAGCAGACCTAAGACCTATTTATTTAGCCTGGCTATAATTTATGTGCTTTTACCATTTAGTTCACCATTTTACTTCTGTCACCTGCACAGAATTGAATTGTATTAATCTTTATAGTCTCCATTTTTATGGTTCATTCTATTTATTTATACATGTATATGTGTGGGGGAAATTCATAGCCCTTGGTCAGTCTTTAGTGTCCTTAAATATTATTTATTATAAACAAAGGAACATTGCAAGTCCATTAGTTAGGAGAACATGTCATTGTGCAGACTGAGGTAAGTAAGAAGCCAACCAGTTTACACTGGATTATTCCAGAGAGTTTTGTGTCTTCCTGCCTCTAATGAAATATATTAAAGGTCAATACAGAGGTGATTATATGAGTCATGTCTGAGATGTGTGTCTGTCCTCATGTTGTCTCTGTTCTCCTTGGCCAAGTCAAGTATATACAAATAAATCCCTTTCACTTAACTCATCTCAGACGCCATTGCAAAAGAAATATGCACACACTCATTATGTCAGAACCATTTGGGTAAAATAAGTATTTGCAAATTATGATTGCTATTTGGTTTGTAAAACACTTTTTTTTTAATCCTCAGTTCAATATTCTCTGTGTTAAATATTGAAAAGAAGATGAAGCATCGCTACATGAAGTTCCATCAAAATATGAACCACTTTACTCTGATGCAAGGATGATGGTTAAATAAAAACTGGGAATTCTTTCCAGCATTCCAGATTGTTTTGATGTTCGTACTTTTGAATCGAACTCTCAACTGATTTTAATAATTTTTTCCTGTGTTTCCTGTGTTTTCCTGTGTTTATGTGTGTTTTCCTGTGTTTTCCTGTGTTTATGTGTGTTTTCCTGTGTTTCCTGTGTTTTCCTGTGTTTCCTGTGTTTCCTGTGTTTATGTGTGTTTTCCTGTGTTTCCTGTTTTCCTGTGTTTATGTGTGTTTTCCTGTGTTTCCTGTGTTTTCCTGTGTTTATGTGTGTTTTCCTGTGTTTATGTGTGTTTTCCTGTGTTTATGTGTGTTACTGCGGGTGTGTGGTGACATAACTCAGAGGTTGTGGGTTGAATTTCTTGCTCTGCTAGTCTATATGCCAATGTGTCCTTGGGCAAGACACTTAATCCACATTTTGTGGTGGCAGCGTGTGGTCATCAAGACTAGAGAAGCTTGATATAAATATGGGCTAAATGCTGAGTTCAAATTCTCTGTTGCTAATTAATGTGTATGTGCAAATGGATTTATTAACAATTCTAATTCTGCTCCATCAGAACATAATCTGATTTTTTTACATGGTTATAATCGCTGAGTTATTATACTGTGTGTTTATCTTCTCCTCTTACATTGCTGCTGATTTTTGTTCAATCATCATTGTATGTGATTGACTCACTGAAACCACGTGTGTGAATATTTGAACCCCACAAACGGAAGCTCGAGAAAGCGGCGCGTGAATTAACCGAAATGAAGCAGCACATGCTCGACTGGGTTATTTGTATTATACGGTCATTGCACCACATTGATTTTATGTTTCTGCCACACGTGCGGGAGCCGAGCACAGCCGAGAGTTTTCCAGCGGCGCAGATTTCTGCCGCACATAATAATTCCTTATGTGTCTCTATTTGGCAGCCGTCACTCAAACTGTCACAGCAGGGAGCCTCGCTGTTTGCTTCACTGTTCCGCATTGTGCGTCTGCTGTGGTAAGCGACTGTCTGGTGCACGTTTTCACACTGAACATCATGTGATACACACAAAATCAATGTTGATGAAGTGATAATGTCACAGAAAGTTTTATTTAGTTTTATTCAGGAATCAGAAAAAAAACATTTGCTAGATTGCCAGAGCAAATACAAATGTATCTGGCTCTCTGGAGCATACTAAAGAAGAAAAAGGTCAGAAAACAATCAGGACTGATTGAATCTGCATCAGGCTGAGCCAAGAAATAATACAACTACTCAGGAAGCAATGTTGAGCAGTTTGTGAGAATGCAGGCAGTCGCCTACATGTTACACTGATTACACAAACTGTCCTCGGCTCACTAACAATTACTGTGGTGATTTATGATGTTGACGCGATAGCTGTACGATATGTTCAAAAACATCATATTGCCCTAATTTTGATGAATGGTATGACTCATAATTATATCACGCCGTTTACCGTTGAATGGTCTGTAGTTGTAGAATGCTTTTCTAGTGTTGATGACCACTCAAAGCTGCCTTACACTACCACTCAAGTATAGCACATTTGTCCATCACAGATATTTCACCCATCCACACGCCATACTAATGCTCATACTAAGGATGAGCTAATGAAATACATGTATATATGTATGTATATATATATATATATATATATATATAAATGTATGTACATGTATATATGTATGTATATATATATATATATATATATATATATATATATATACATACATTTATACATATATATATACATTTATATTTATGTATATATATATATATATATATATATATATATATATATATATATTCTTTATGGAAGCAGAGACTGGATAAAGGCATCTGACATGTGTCGCTAAGGCTCTGCCCACTTCCTGCCCAGGTCGTCCATTGACTCTAAGGTGAGTTTGTTTGACTCCCTGCTCCCTTAGTCTGCATGCCAAAGTGTCCCTGTCCTGGGGCAAGACTCATCTGACAGTGTGCGACAGAAAGAAAAAGGCTGAGCGTAGCTGCTGCTGCTGTGTGAAAAACATACAGTTCATTTAATATCAGAGGACAAGAAAAACAATACAGTGTAAAGAAGAAAAAAAAAGTCTGGCTCAGGCACAGAACTGTGTTATTGGTCAGTTAATGACAAAATGCCAAGAAGAAAATAAGTTAAACTGATCCAAATGCTCTGTGTGCTCAGGAGCTGGCAAGCAGACGATGTTAAATGATGATGCTGATGATGCTTAACGTGATATCAGTGGGCCAAGACTGAGACATATGGTATGAACCGCATTGCATAACGTTATTAGTGCTGTGTTGATGAAAGGATTTGTCAGTGTGCAAGTATTGGATTTCTGAACTACCTGGCCACCAACGCTAATACATGCAGTGAGCCTGTGAAGTCAGTATCGGCCCAATGTCCTATTATGTGAGATTCTCATTTACTGTTGTACTTGAGTCTGCCAGTAGTTATTGAGCAGCAGAGTAATTGATGGGGCCGTGTCGGGAGGATCCTTGAGGACACCGACAGCTACAGTTGTGTCCTGTGTTTAGCAGAATGCAAATTGCAACGCCATATATTTCAACACCACTGAATTTACTGTGGCCATTAGTGGCTCTATAATTTCTGCTTCTATTGAACGAGAGTCGGACGTTCAGGAAATGGTTTAAGTAGCCTTTTGTGAAGGTATTCTAAAATGTGTGGAGACAAAAGTAATTAGAAAAACTGTTAACACTAAGCAATGTAACCACCAAGTAAACCACGCAGATACACAAGTTCACAAGTCTGTGTGTCATTTAGTCGGAGGTTAGTACTGGGAGTGACACAAGTTCAGAAACGCAGACGTATCTCCTCACAGTTCCGACCTCTGAGCACCAATGGTAGCATATTAGTCTGTGATTCTACGTAAACAACCCGCAGAGGGGGAGTATTAATTAACCTTCTGTTTACCCTGGCATGTACATAAATAATAATGCTATATACATTTGAATTCTTCTTTTTTTTTTTAAATGAACATGTATCAGCACAGATGGTCTGTCACAGTCAAAAAGTGGGACTCCATATAAAAAGAAACACCCGTTCAAACACCTTTCTTCACATATGACTCACTAAGCCTCTCACTTATAGAGTTGAATCCACCTATATCATTATTTTCATATCTAGATAGAGTAACGCTACACTAGCCTCCAATTCCATTTTCTGCTCTCTACTCTCGCCTGACCCCCCCTTCCCTCGATGGCCCCATCTCTCACTCATTTCCACTTCTGCATCTCTTCCTCCAACTCTGTATTCCCTCTCTGTCTCCTCCCGTCACGTAGGCCATCTCTTATTTTCTTCTTTCACTCCCAATCTCAGTCTGTTAACAGCTCCCTTGTTGAATTCCCTACCTATACTATTGCCTTACGATCTGTATGCGGTCCAGCGGGGCTTGTGACAGTAACCACAGTACAGTAGGTAGCAATTAATCTTTCAAATTCTCCCTCACCACGCGGACACACATACACAGACTTGGAGAAAGAGACAGCTGAGGTACGGAGGGGGCATGGAAAACAACGGAGAAGTGAGACAGACAGCAAAACAAAAGTGGACACCAGAGACAGTCTGGTTCTATTCTTATAAATATGATGAGAAAATAAACCGCTGCACTTGGGTGAATGTAAGCCCATTTATTTTGTTCTCTTTCAATATTATTCACCGGCAGAGTTCAATGAGGAGTGAGGGTGGTGCAGCTGCAGTCTGCCAAACCTGTCTTAACGCGTCACAGTCTCAGAAGAGATAATTAATCAGAGATTGATGCATTAAACATGAAGTCCACACTGGTTTTTTCTTCTTAATATACAACACGCCTCCATTTTGACACCCATTGTTCAAATACAGTGGCAGCCGATACATTCTGTTGAGCTGTTGGTGAAATAAGATGTTCCAAAATGCTCACTTTTGAAAGGACATGTCCTGTATGTGACAGGGGTTGACTCATCGGCAAGGATGAGTCAATGTGTGGATAAACACAAATCCTCTGCTGTCTTCTGAGTGCTTACAGATAATTTATTACTATGGCATTGTTGCAAATCCTAGGAAAGTGGCCCAAGAGCCAGGCCAAGTCATCAAGTGTTGTTCTACATTACTTTGAATATTAGTTAAATGTTTTTAAATACTGGAGTTTAATGAGAGGCATTTAGGTGACATTGGAATTTGCATTTTCAACTCTCATTACATCACATTTAGTCATTTGGCTGACTCTTTTATCCAAAGTGACTTACAAGTGACACACACTGTCAGAAGCAGCTTCCCAGTACGCCTGTCCATGTGGGCCCCATAAGAGTTGTATTTGGGATGACAAACATGTTTGTCTGTGGTTTTCATGGTGGCCCCACCCATTTGCCCACTTTAATCCCATGCCCACTTAGTTCCCTTTCCAGGCTACCATGGTAGTAATGGGCGAGTTATGCAGGCATAACACGGGTGAGGTCACCATGGAAACCAATTACAAACCCACTTAGGACGCTGGAAGGGCTGTTGTTGATTACCCTTCCCAGGGACAAACTTGCCATGCAGACTGGCAGAGCCGGGGATCAAAAACCCACGGGCGACCCACTCTACCACTAATCCACCAATTCCCCATACACAGCTCTACCTTAGTGTATTTGGCTGCAAGATAGCTCATCAAGTAAAGACGGCACCAAATCTATTTAGGCTACAAAGCTCTGCAGCAGCCGGAGATTACGCTTGAGCCACACTGGATGTGTGTGCAGTGTGTGACACCTACACCTCTGATATTCACACACACAGTGTGTGTTTGTAGGGTTTGCCATTGAAGTAACTGAAGTAACAAACAAACAGTTGGGATAGTTGATCCAGGTTGAGGTTGGTTCTATTTTAGAGGTTGTGGTCTGCTGTGGCTGTCACTGCTAGGCCACACGGTAGACTAGGGCTAGCACTGTTGCCTCACAGCAACTGGTCACTGGTTCAAGTCCTAGTTCAACTGAGGCTCTTTCTGTGTGGAGGTTGCATGTTCTCCCCATGTGTACGCTTGGGTTTTCTTCTGGTACTCGGGCTCCTCCCACAGTCCAAAAACATGCAGAATGGGATAATTGGATACTCTAAATTGACCATAGGTGTGAGTACGAGAGTGAATGGCTGTTCATAGCTGTTTGTTGGCCCTGCAATGGACTGATGACCTGTCCAGGTTGAACCCTTCCTGGCGCCAGCCCCACTGTGATTTTGATTCATTTGCAGGCTAAAGCAGTAGACAATGAGTGAGTCAGTGACTGAGTTTCCGCTGCTCCATTGGGACATGTGTGAAAAAGGAGGTCACATTCTAGATTACTATGCCTGAACATTCCCTATTTCCTAAAAAAAAAAACAGGGAAATTCTACAGGCAGAAACATAGAAGTGCTATGGGCTGCCCATCTATTGTTGCCAATCTCTACAGGAAGGAACTACTACATAAAACAAAACAAAGCCAATGGTTCCAATATGTAGATGACAGAGTGTCGTAGACCCGCTCAAAGCCAGAGCAGGTCTGCATCACCTGCATTGGCACGATGGAACTCCTGGTTTCAGGTCCGTGCCACAAATAGAACTACGCCATTCTACTTGACGGCATACGTCACAGCTCCTGACATTCACAATTAAATCCTAGTTGAAGAACCAAATGGACTCAGAAAACTGAAGAGCTGCACTGTCTCTCCTATGAAAAGAGCACATGAAGTGTTGTGTTTGTGACATATTTGACAGATATAGATGTTGAAAGTGTGTTCAGAAATCAATTTCACTGTCTACTTTGCTGTAAACCGTGTGCAGCTTGAGTAAAACAAAAGTGGGCCAGGGCTCTATTTTCAAAAAGACAGACACAGTAGTGTAGCTGCTGTTATCGAGCATGTGTGCCTAATGAAAAAATCCATGCATTCTGTGATGCAGATGCTCTGAGCATGACTTCCCCAGTCCCAGTTTACATGAAATCATCCTGATTGGTTCTGGCAGCTTGTTTATTTTTACCATATCTGTGCTTCGTATGACTTATTTTGATAATGCATGGATTCAGTACAGTCATTCATATACTGACACACAGGAACTACTGTTGTGTACATTCACTGACAGTTTACCTCATGTAACAACGATTTACCCCCCAAACTACATCATGTCTTGCTTGAGTTACATTACATTACATTACATGTCATTTAGCAGACGCTTTTATCCACTTACAATAAGTGCATTTAAACATTTGGGTTCAAATAAGAGCTTTCTAGAAGTAAGAAAGAGCCATATACGTTTCATTTTACATAATATAATTATAATAATGTTTTCATCATCATTTTTCTAGCATCATAGTTTTACTTGTTCTTTCTAAATCAGTTCACTTTCCCACAGAAGCTAATTTTCATAGACCTTTCTGTTATAATGACCTTTCATTCTATATAATGTTTGTATATCGCTATAAAGGGGATTTTCTTTCTTCAGTTTTCTATAAATTTACTCTCCTTAAGTGTTTATTGTTACCTACTGTATCTTAACATTACCAGCCAATTTATCCTGATATAAATAATGTAAGAATGGTAGAAATAACAACTGTGGCCATTAATGGCTTCTGATATGTGTGTTCAGAAGGAAGAAGTTTTGTATTTTGGTCCCACAGCTGAAGATGGAGCATCTACATGAAGTTGGTGAGTACCAGGCACACTGTATGACAAAATACCACAGTGTCTGCGACAAGAACATTCTACAGGTGTGTGACAGGAGAGCAAAGTATCCAGTGAGACTTTTTCTGTCCACTTCTGTCACTGGACACTAAATCTGGAATATGAATCATGCTTTGGATTGAAACTTGCAGTGTCTACCCACAATCCCCTGTTCAAAGCACCCCTTTCCAAACAAACAACAATAAAACATAGTGGTACGACTTCATGTATTATAAAGGGCCCATTATATGAGAAGGAAAACAGAAGCATTATTGATTTTCACATGATAATAAACTACTGAAAGCATCATTAGTCAATTTATTTTCAAATTAACTTCTATTAATTAACTGTTACATCCCAGCCTCTCACCAAAGTAATGAGAAACATATAGATATACTAAGATTAGGACAAAAATTAGTCAATCCACAGATTTCTATGAACTATAAATGTATTTGCAACATGCTGCATTCATTGTAAACTGTCCATGAGATAAAATGATTCATACCAGTGTCACTGACAGAAACTGTGGACAAATCTGTCAGAGTGGGGTCTGTGGCATGCTGAGCTGTGTTAAATTGTGCATGACCATCTTCCCGACATTGCAGTGTCTTTTAATTACACTATTTAATTAGGGTTTATCCATTTAGACATAAAGCTCCAGTGCCTTGGCTTTTGTTACATGAGTGAAATATGCCCTTGTAACATGGAGTCATTCCGCATGTGTGCCAGCAAAGGGAGCGTTATTAAGACTCATTTTGATTCAGTTAACCTAATTGGAGAGTAAACACACAGCCAAGAGTGGGTCCCTGTAAAAGGCAGCATCATGAGATCAAATTAAAGAGGAGAAAAGGAACGAGAGGGAGACGATGCAGTGGTGAACAGTGATCTAAACACGTCGAGGGGAACGCAGGGGGTGACGCGCCGTCACGGAAAAACACCCAGAGATAAAACCAGGAGAGAAACAGAGAAAGAGACGACAACAGAACAAGAGAAGGAGGAGAAATGACAAGAGACAAAGGAGAGAGGTAAGGCAAGATGACAGATTAGCAAAGAAAAGAGCACAAACAAAGAAATCAGCTGTGGAGCCAAAACAAGAAGAGTGGAAGCAAAGTGTGTGAAAAAAGAGCAGGTGGAGATGAGGTATTACAGAGAGTGTGTGTGTGTGTGTGTGTGTGTGTGCTGCTGCTGCTGCAAGACGTCACACTTCACTCTTATTGTCCACACAAGACAATTACGGCTCACAGTGAGTCTCTGTGTGTGTGTGTGTGTGTGTGCGTGTGTGCTGTCATCTCCACTCTCGCTAAGAGTAAGAGTGGATTTGTACAGAAGATGCCAACAAGCAAGGAAAATAAAATAATAGACTGTTGTGTAGCAGCTGCAAATCAGAAAGAAACACACAGAGAGACACATTTACGTTTGTATCCTGGGCATCTGATCAAAGCTCTTATTTAGAGTTATTTACACTGAGTGCACCTATACCATCCAAAAACATTCAAGTATAATCTGATGGACCGAGGCCAGTGGTGAAATACAGACTCACACACAGCTAGAGAAAGTAAGCAACAATGTCTCTGTATTTACATCCTTTACTTCTATGAGTTCATTCAGTCTTTAAGAAGGTCGGCAATTGTATAAATACAGTCATGCCTCAAAAGTAAAGTACTGAATGAAAATTGCACTTAAAGTGACACAATGTAGGATTTTGTGACTCAGAATCTCCAAAAAGGGAACCAATCACAAAGGTTTTTTTAATTTAGTTATTTTCCCCCCGGGTGTTAGGGGTGGGATTAATGAGATTGAGCTCCATGGAGCTCCCAGGCAAAAGTCATTACTAAGATAGCCATCGCTCCTAGAAAACTACAACAAACACGTGGTTTTCTGTCACATTGCATACGTCATCACTATCAATGGCCATTGGTTGTCGTTCTGTCGTGTTTTGATCAATGTCCGTTGGTCACGCCTCTTTGAAGTGGGAGGAGACCACACCTTTTCCAGAGAGGCAGTCTGGTGTTAGCCAGGCTAGAGCCCCTCGTTACTCACTGTGACCTCATCGTTACGACATACATGGGACATCCAGAACAGGAAGCTCTGAAAATGACCCCAGTTGAACCCATTATGTCTACATACAGGCTCTCCCATGTGCTTTGGTACTGGAATACAACAGCCACACCAGTTACTTAAACAGAGACTTGGAAGCGAGACATCAATCACTATGTTGCACACTGACCTTTAAATAAAAGTAAGACCTATGGCAAAATGTAGTAAAACTGTTAATCTGAGAGTACTAATTTGGTCCCTCTGACTGATATAGGTTATTTTTATAAGCCTATATAACTTCATCATTGTAGCTGCTGGAGGTAGAGCTAATCTGAAGTACTTTATATAAAGTTTTATACAGAGGGACAGCAGATAAATCTGAAGGGTACTTAATAAAAGTGTGAGTTTCACCAACTCAACAATGTGTCTGACTTTATAAGCTTGTGTGAAATCTTTATTTTAAAACTAAATCTGCCAAATAAACAGTGTGTGGTGAACAGCTGATCCTGACCTGATACAACAAGTGAGAGTCCAGCATTCTGAACGTCGCCTCAGTGATGATAAGGCAGAAAATGCTTCCTGATGGAGGATTAAATTGAAATAAATGGATGTATGAATGTGTCATTGAATGGGTGGTCATTCACCATACTTTCTAGATTCAGCGTCTGCAAAACAGTCGCTATGCATTTCCCCCTTTGCCACATGACACAGTAAAGCCTTGTATTGTACGTGTTTGGCTGCCCCAGACAAAAGATGCCCAATGTGAAACAATCGTCACATTTTCTCTGATCTTAGCTCCAAAATGATGATCCTACTGTCAGATAGTTTCAAGGATGGCCATTGTCTAACAAACTTGTGAATATATTAGTCACAAATACAGAATGTTCTGTTCCCATTTCAGTAAAAGCACTCTAGTGTTTCAGTTCCCCGATTCCATTCGATTTTTCCAACAAAGTTTTCATTGTAAAACGTGAGCAGCGCCAACAGCTGTATGACTTCAAACTGAAACCTCCTGGTATTAGTTAGAGTATTTAAAAGAAACTTAGTACACAAATGAAGAAGAACTACATTCTTTCTGGTATGCATACTGGACTTGTAAAAAGGATTGTGAAGCACCATCTTTAAAGTACTTATCTACACACAACTGGAGGGTCCAAGTAACTTTCATCATGAAGTCCTCACATTAAAAAGCTGAATTGTATAATAAGTGTCCAACCTGAATAAGAAACTGAAAAATAAGCAATTCTAATTAACCTAACATAAAAAGAGATGTCACGATGAATCAACATTTACCATTTGATATTAACAACACGAGTAAACTTTCACCTTAGTTCTTGTGTGAATGCTCACTGACCTCACAAAGGGAGAAAAGAATATTCTTGTATTTCGAGTGTAGATGAATTATAAAAAAAAGGTGGGAAAGGTCATTTTTTCCCAGAGGCAGAGCCAGAGACAGAGAGACAACGTCTGCAACAGTATGTGGATTGATTAATTAAAGATCGTTATCTTTCTTTTCACTAACAGAGAGAGAAAGAGCAGGCTGTGCTTCAGAAAAGAGAGAGATATGATAAAAGGGGAGAGTGAGGGAGAAGGGATGCTGCGAGGTAAACCAGTATAGAGTAATAGAGAGGAAAAAGGATGGAGAGACAGGTATTCCGGAGGGGGAGATAGATAGAAAGATGGTGGTGAAGGAAAAAAAGAAAAGAAATGTGACGCTGCTGTGAAAGCAATAAGAGCAGATGTGAGTGGAGAGAGGAGGAAATGAGACGACATGTATGAATGAGGGAAACTAAAAAGAGAAGGGATGGAGGTGTGGCGGGGGCAGATAATGTGCCCCGTGATGGAGTGATGAAAAGAGAGTGGAGGCTGGAAAGTTATGTGTGGGTTTATCCTTCTGTTAGAAACGTCCAGTCATGGATCAGTCGGAATCATCTGTGAGTATGTTCCCATTCAATTGTTATTTTTTATCTCTTATAACGGGAACAACTGTACAAAACTAACAAAAACCCTCATATCTCTAAACAACACGATACATTTAATGTGTGTATTCAGGATGGGACACTCTACTCTACTCTCTACACTCTTGATTTGTCCCCATGGGGCAATACGGGAGGGTAGGGAGATTGTTAGGTAGGTGGGTAGAGAAGTAGTGAATGGCTATTAAAGGTAGTAGTAGTGAGCGATATGACCAATATTGATAACTGAATTTTTCAAAAAATGTAAAGGTGTCACAGTAAAAGGGATGAGAGATGCAGGGAGAACAGGTACAGGTGTTTCCTACTGGAGACTTGATTTTGTTATTTATGTGTTTATGAGTGTTGTTACGATGCTGCTGACCCGACCCGACCCAACGTTGGTTTGCAAGCATCCCCAATGCTGCGCTAAAGTGCACGTGACTCACACCACAAAAGCTGCTGGCGTCTGAACGTTTACCCCTCATTTCAGACTGGTTACTGTAACTGTGTGAATTACAGTAGAGAAATAAATAAAAATGACCACATCCTAGTTAAATAAACACAGCCTATACGCGCTCGCTTGCATTTACATCATCATGCAGTAAGTGCAGGACAAATGATCCTCATTTGTCCTGCACTTTAGGCGTTCACTGTAATTCTGTTTGCAACAAAGTAGGCTGCTGTTCCTACGCAGTCAGGTAAATAGAGGGCGCAAAAACGCCACATCATTACCAAAATGATCCCCTTCATTACGCAACGATATTATTCCACTCTCTATCTTTGTAGAGTGAGTGTGTTTCGCTCTCAGCTTATGTTAATAAATGTCTCGTCTCTTATTCTGGCTCACAATCCTCTGAGCTTTTCTTTTACCACATTTCATAATTTCTTTGTGGGGTTTATGTAATTCAAGTTCATGAAGGGTAATGTGATAACTGCAATACAGAGGATGTGCTGCACTTTCACAACTCTGTCAATTCTGAGTCGTGTTTAGAGCTTAATAGATAGATAGATAGATAGATAGATAGATAGATAGATAGATTTGATTGATTTTTAGATTTTGATTTATGTTTTTATCTTTTTTTGTACTTGCTACATACTTTTAAAACCGGTTCATGTCATTATGTGTAATGCATGTGAGGAATATTACTGACTACCTTTATTTTGCTCTGTGCTTGCTGCTTGTCCAACATTAATACTGATTTCAGCCTCCAAGGATGGACAGATAGTATAGAAGAAAGGTCCGCAGCAGAGAGAGGGCATTACCAGCAGAGATATGGATGAAGAAAGTGAACCAAGGAATATTGCAGTCAATGTCAGAGAATTGTCCGGGATTCCCCACTGTTCAGGTTGTAAATAAATGAATGTGCCTGGAACTAAAGATATCAAAAGAGGTATAATGTTTCACTGAAGAGAGAAATGCATTTTTCCTTAATAACCTGACTGCACATTTTACACAGAAAGCAGTACTTTCAGACTGTAGAATTCACTTCTGCGTGATTTCACTCGTACTCTTTGCACTTCATAAGCACAAAGTTGCCGTTGCCTCCGTCTTTCTTGAGGGAAAAACCTGATAGGCTTCATCAGCATTGTGTAAACTCATCTGACAACAGTTTGAGTGGAACAATCCTTTGTTTTTTTACACACTCCCTTGCCACCTCTGATTAGCCATTGCATATTTCTGCCTACTAATCCTGCACGGTCGTCATTTAAGTTACCAACAAAAACTGGACAAACACGCTTCATGTGCTCTCTGTCAGCACTCCTCAGATTTACACTCACCTGAGCCTCAGCTCACAGGTCTGCGTCAGACATTTCTGAGCATCAACATCATGAATCTCTGTGCTACTGCTGGCTGACTGTGCTGCTTCAGAAGCGCTCAGTCAGCGGCTAAAAAAAAGGGAAAAAACACAATTGTACCAACAATCAATGTCCAAAGTGACGTTTTGACCCTGCAGGCTTGAAAGAGCTCACTCATCAGCTCGGAGATTTACAGCAGCGCTGCAAACTGTGGCGTCGTAGTCTTTTCTGATTAGCTTGCAGCTACAGCTACAAAGCTGGAGTTTATGAAAACTTAGCTGAGGGCATGCGGTCATGTTGAGTAAAGCTCTCCATGTGTTTGTTAATGAACAGCTCGGGTCTCCGTGTGCAGCAAGGTTCTTAGGATTCCACTGACATGGAGCGGCAGGTGAAATTTCCCTGCTGAAGATGTAAGTGACAGGCAAAGGAAGAGGGTTTGGATGTTTCATCACCCTCACTTCTGAGTCCAAAGCTATCCTCCACTTCTGACATCACTCATCTCACTTTTTCTCATTTAATGTCACTCATGTTTTTTCCCCGATCTACGTCTCATTTTTGCTCCTCGTCTCGGAGAGATCACTCGTTTACATGCCTCCTTATTTTCTCATCTCTCTTTTCTCATGCTGCCATTCATCAATCTCTTTCTCCCTCACTCTTTTTATTATACTTCCCTCTCATGTTTTCATTTCTCTCTCTCTCTCTCTCTCTTTCAGTCAACTTCTAGCCTCAAGCCATTCTTTCTCCATCTGCAAATGCACCGTTGACTCTCCTTTCCTTCTTTTCTCCATCACTGCCTTTCCACTCAGGTAATGCAATAATAATGACGACGTACGAGACTCAAAGAAATAGTTCTATTGCAGTCTTGTTGCTTCAGGTACTAACAATTCTCCAACACTAGGAACCAGCCTGAGACAAGGATGCTCGCTTTAAATGAAAACATGCAGAAGAGAAACAAAGAGAAACAAAGAGAAACAACGAAAGGCTCACACAAGAGCGTCTGATATTAGATATATAGATATTGGAAACTAAAGTTTATGTCGCTCAATCCCTGCACCAAAGTGCATAGAGGAAATCTGTGATTTCAAATCACAGAAAATGCTAACTGATCATCTGCTGCTGATGTGTGCATTAAAGGAAACTTCATGGACATTTAAGGGGTGGAAGCGCCACATTTCGTGGTCTACCTGTCGCATTTCTAACGATACCTCTTACCTCTACGTCAAAGTCAGCACTGCACACAGTGGTGCTCTTAACAAGTCACCTGCCAAGTTTGAAGCCTGTCATGTGAGACATTCAGCGGTCATGAGATAATCAGACTGTAGATTCTGTCTCTGTCAAGTAATACTATCAGAAACGACTGACTTTATTTATTGATTATTGTTTATTTATTTATAAGTTACACACGACAGTTGTAAGGAGTGCATTAAATAAAAATATTCCTTTATGTCATCCTACTGGAGTCACCAATTTCTCCCCCTCCCTTTCTTCCCCTGTCCCCTCTCTCTCCCCCTCTCTCCCCCTCTCTCCCACCTCTCTGCAGGGCTGGTGCCAGGTCTCATTAGAAAGCGTTGGCCGACATAACCCTCACACTGTGCTCGCCCACTGTTTCCCTTTCTCCCTCTCCCCGGCTCCCTTATTCTCTCATATCCTGACCCCTCACCTGTCCCTGCAAGAGAAAACACAGTGCACAAGACAAGTGCTACATTGCCCCCCGAGCATTACAGATGCAAGCGATAGCGGTGTATAACAGCGTACACCATGATCCCAAACACACACACACACACACACACAGATAACGTAGTCATAACTCATCTAAAGCCGCTGCTTGAAGCCTCAGGTTCAGATAAAACACAAAAACACACAACCCAGCAGCATCACCTGCACACACAGACACACACAGACACACACAGCTCTTCCCTGATGAAATAAACAAACAAAATCTGTCCGTACACCCTCTGACTACAGCTAATGTTCCACCCCTAAGGCTCAGACAGTGAACCAACAGCATTCAGAAAAACTCTCCTCAGATTCGATGATGCTGCCTCTCTCTCTCTCTCTCTCTCTCTCTCTCTCACACTCTCACACTCTCTCTGTCTCTCCCTCCCTCTCTCTCTCCCTCTCTCCCTCACTGTGGGCCGCAGACTCAAATTGGAGGCCTGCCAGCAGCAAGGTCAGAATGGGTGTAACACGGTTACACAGGCACAACATCAACGCACCGTATCGGCCCATTACATCCAGCCAACCCTTATCAGTTTTCTCTCCCTCTCTCCCTCTCTCCCTCTCTCCCTCTCCCTCCCTCTCTCCCTCTCTTTGAGCTCCTTTGGCTTCCTTAAATACAACCTTGTCGACTTGACTGTAAAGATTTTAAAGGTCACAGAAGGATTAGGACAGGATTAGCATCCGCTCGCCTGTGGTTCTGAAACTGTGAGATCCGTTGTTACGACGATGTTTGGATTTCAACGCGATGTCTTCACTTTTAACAGACCTGGGGCAAAAAGTACTTCATGGAAACTTCATAAATAGTCTTGTACTTGTTGGAAACGTTTACTTGTAGTAAATTAGACTCAAATTGTAAAACATTTTTGGCAAAAGTCTACATTTGAATCACTCATTTTTGCTTTATTTTTATATAAATATAAATAAAATATCTAATTCATCTTTTTTTTTTTCAATTTGATTCACAATATATGTATTTTTCAATTTGAGCTTCTGTTAAAAATATTGACTTTATGTATGTTTAATACAAGCTAAAGCATTATTACATGATGCCATTAAAATACTAACGACTATACTCTAATGCAAGGATGAAAACTAAAAGACATGAACTTTAAAACTTGAATTACTTACCGATAACTATACCAGTGTGATACAGCTGTCTTATGCTAAAAGCTACTCACAACACACATGAACTTATTTATTCATAACTACATAACCAGCCATTTTAGGAACATCATGCTCCAACTGTCTAACAGATATTCTGCTCTTATAAAGACGTCATATTATCATCTTCTTGTGAAATTAAGGGTTTTTGGATTTATTGATTGATTTATTTTTTCCCAAATATTCCATCCAGTGATTTTGTTGTATATGAGATTTTAATCACAAAGAGTTTTACCTATGATATAAAAACAATATTATGCTCTCAAAATTATACAGTCTCAAAAGTACATTTACATTTATTACTAATTATTATAGCCTGAGATTTCCATAATCACATATAAATATAGCTTTTGAAATGTGTAGTTTATCTTGATTTGTTTACAGTTTTCTCCGCCTCCTGTTTTATGCTCTGAACATATTTTGAATGTAGACTAGCCCAATTACTTTCCGTGAAAAATGAAATGTTAAACGGTAAAAAGGACTGTGTTTACATGATTATTTCCTCGGCTTAATGACCACTCATAGCACTTACCACTGCAAGCCACGTTCACCCATTCACAGGAACAGTGTGAACGCAGCACGACTCTGGGTCAAATCCTTTGCCCACAAATACTTGAATATGCAAACTGTGCGACATGTAGTCTCAAAAAACAATAACAGCAATCCCTGAAAAGCAGTATAACAACAGCCGGAGCAGACGTTAAAGAATGGTGTTAATGTGGGAGCGTTTGAGGGCTTTGTAACGAGCTGTGAGGCGGCGTTTTGAAGGACTTGAGGATGAATAAGGGATGATTTTGTGAGAATAAAAAAGAGTTGGAAGCGTCAAAATGGGACGAAATAAAAGCATGTATAATTGTCTCCAGCTGAGGCCTGAGCATGGCCATGTTCCTCAGCTGGTAAAAACAGGAGTGAAGCAGACGTTTAGCATGCTGCTCTACATAAAAACACATGCACTGCAAGAGCGTCCATCACCCTCAGGGAACTGTCCAAGACTGTTTTAATCCTTATTTAATGCAGATTATGAGAATGGACAGCGTAGAAATGCTATGGGCTTTAAACTTAAATGTCTTCATGAACATGCACACACTAAAGTGTTTGGAAACTTGGAGATTTGTAAAAGACAAATGTTTGAAGTGTGTGTGAAGCAAAAGCTCAGTTTCATGTTCAAAGAGTGATTCCCGACCAGTGATGGGAGTAACGGCGTTATAAATAAACACTGTTACTTTTTTTAGTCATGATAATGCCGTTATTATTACTGACAAACTTTAATTATTAGCTCATTGAAGCTGTGTTCATCAGACCAACTAGACCTCAAACTGAGAGGCAACGTTTTTTTTTTTTTTAGCGTTCTCACGCATGAGACATAACCACATAAGTGATGACGATTGGTCGAGGTCGAGGAAAATGTAATTGTAAGCCAATCAGAGGCAGAGTTGGACGGGTGTTGTTGACACGCAAGCGAAAGCAAGCGCAGTCGCACACACATTGACACAAGCGAGTAAAAGATCAACACAGGAATGGCGAGCTCGGTTAATCCTGGAGCAGTATGGCCATTCATTCTCCGTAAATGAAAATGAAAGGAAAGAATTTATACGTTAAACGCACATTTTGTCCTGGACAAAAGTGCTTCTCCACGTCGGTGTCATGCAATTCTGAGCTAATGAAACTTCTTTCAACGTCACGCGCTTCTACGACATGAACACCGAACGAGGCGAAGACAGTGCCACACAATCAATACAACTCAAGCAACATTAGCAACATTAAAATAGTTTAGATTTGTGGACACTGTTTCTGTTAGTAGTTTATTGTTTATTAAGTGTCCATTTCATTAGAATATTCATTTTATCATAAATAAGTGAACACATGAATTTTAAGTTCTGTTAAAGAGGGGGTGGAGGTGAGGTGTAAAATCTTTTAGCATTTAAAATGTACTTAAAAGTAAAACAATAGTTACTTCTCTAGTAACTAGTTACTTGTATCATGTGTAACTCAGTAATGAATTCAGTTACTTTTTGGCAAGTAACTCTAACTAATTACTTTTTTTACAGTAACATTTCCAACACCCACAGATGTTTTTTTTGTTCAAACAAATGAGCTGAATTCCCATTTTTTTACTTAAGATTTACAAACACTTGCCTTGTGCCTTAGCTGCAGTATTGTAGATACGTCAGGTTTTCTGTCCAGTTTATTTCCTCTGTACTGCACGTACAGCAGACAATGAAGACTCTTGAATCATGAATACAATAAGGTTGTAATTAGGTGTTACAGACATGGCTGTAAATTCGCTCTGGTCACGGCTGATGTTGTGATACGGGTCACAATAGTTCCTCATCTTTTAAAAAGTGGGTCCACTGATGGAAAGTGTGAAAACATTACAACTGTGGAGGAAAGACTGAAGAGTGTTTCTCTCCAGTCTTCTGTTCAGTGGCTCAGTGACACACATGAACCAAGTTAGCACAGCTCTCCTTAAATGCTGCAACAATATAAAAACCCTTAGTCAGCATTTAACCTTCACTTCTTACTTCTCACTACTTAGAATTAGGTTTAGGTTAAGGTTAGTGTCATGAATGCATTATCTCCATGATGTTTTCCTTTGGCAATAACATGTGTGGGACATGAGACAGGGTTCTCACACCTTGGTCTACAACAAATTCATTGACTTTTCAAGGACTTCCCAGGACCAAGTCCCTCAAACTCACGGACAAAGTGTGCTCACACAGCTTAAGACGGGAGGGCAACTTGAAAGAGCCGCTTCGCCCATGGCATCCACTTGTATTGATTGGCAGCACGCTCTGCATCAGGACAAGTGATTGTCCTTGAGATCTTGCATCAAAGTCTGTCTTTGTCATTTTCTTTGTTGAGACGGAGTTTGCATTTCCCAGCATCAGCGTCGTTTGCTCTCTCTTAGTTAACTTTGCTCACTCATTGTTCTGCATGGACTCTCACAGCAATCACGGCGAGAGACAGTGGACAGTGTCCACAACACCTCTATTTGCTTGAACAGATATTTTCGTTTCTGTACCAGATTTTAAAGCTCTTAATGGTCTTGTGCCTTCTTATTTATCTTCTTTCCTTTTACCTGATGAACCTTCTAGAACCCTCAGGTCATCCAGTTCTGGTCATTTAATCATCACAAGAGTAAATACTGAAACTCACAGTGAGGCAGCGCTTTGTTACTATGATGACGTTTGTGGAACTAAAATCAAGACCTACCGTTTTAGTTTGGCTTTTAATCAGAGTTCTCTTTATTAGTCACAATGTTTATTATTTTATTTTACACTATCTTATTTGTCCATTTAATTTCCTTGGCATTTTTTTTATTATTATTTTGTTCCATCTCTCTTACTCTAGATTGTCTTTTAGGGCCAACAACATTTTTCTTAGCTTTTAGCTTTTTAGAGGTGGAGTACGATTTTATCATGTAAAGCACTTTGTGCTCCAAGTTCTACTTGTATGAAAAGTGCTGTGTGTGTGTGTGTGTGTGTGTGTGTGAAGGGGAAAACTCCAGTGCAGAGCAGCTCTGAGTGGTGATCCAGACTTGAAAAGCACTATATAAATACAGACCGTTTGTTATTGTTGAGTTTGAAATTGCATTAGACACAAGATGGTATTAGTAAAACCCTCATTAATTAAATTCCTTCAAATGCTTAATTTAGCTTGAATGAACTGAATTAATTGAAGTAATACCAGTTGAGGTGTTTCCATTTTTTTAAATTTGCTAATCATTTTCTTTTCTCAGCCGACTCCATTATAAAACCATCACCACACTGTTACTGGGTGGTTTCTCTCACTCTTTCCTTTTCTCTTGGGGTCTTGCACCTTACTGTACAGTGTTTGCCTGTTGATATATGACACTATAAGCCTTTTTCCATTATTATTTATTTCATAATTACTACCTTTCATGCATTCCTGGTTTTTACTACACGTACGATCTCTTCATTCCAGCAAACAGATTGCAGTCTTTGAGCACGGCGAGTGCTGAAAAGGAAAAAGTAAATGGGTCATTTTTCAAAGAATCCATTTCAGTGACACTGTGAACGCAGGAGTGAGACTTCTAGCATATGATAATTACATCTGGAAAAAGGCCCAAGGCAACAGTGTGAGACTTTGGAGACTTGGTTAGAATATGATGTGGTGCTGCTGGTTAGTCACATATAGGCAAGAGTGTAAGTCTCTGTGAGCTTGTTTCAACGCGGGGACGGCGTGGCAGCTTTGTCACGCCGTCCTCTAGCTGTCGCCGTCATGCGTCCGCTCATGTGGAAACCCAAATTACAGCGGCATGATGAAACCGTGTGTGTGGATATATGAGTCTGTGAGAAACAGTATAGGAGGGAGTTAACACTGTGTGTGTGTGTGTGTGTGTGTGTGTAGCAACCTATCTTTGTGAGGACATTTTGATCTTGTGGGGACAATTTGTCAGGGCTCCACAACTTTAGTTTTTTTATTTAAAGGGGACATATTACGCAAAATCAACTTTTTAACCATTTCAATACTTATATTTGGGACTCTGGAGGCCCTACCAGTCCCCAAAGTGTGGAAAAAGAATACTCAGTCATGTTTTCGTGGTTCCCCGTGTAAGTATAGGCGATAAAACATGCGATGTTGAATTCCCTCCGCATTATGATGGCAGCATGCGCATTTCACCGCGAATGTTACCACCCCACCAGTAAGTTTACTTGGAGAGCTCCACCTTAGCTCCACCTTAGCTCCACCTTGTCCCTGCGAGAGTGCAGGCGAGGGAGGAAGAGCGGTATTATGTCAACGCGGAGGGACAAGTGTGCTGTTGGTGGCTGCACAGTGGAGCACAGTGTTTTACACAAACTTCCAGCCTCAGAGGATTTTATATATGAAGCTAATGTGCCGGATAAAGTCAGCAAACGTGTGTTCGTGTGTTCGCACCACTTCACATCAGACTGCGGCCAGCGGTCGCTGTATTTAGTCAGCGAACGTATTTCACCGACGTACAAACACACACATTTTAAGAAAAGCTCATAACTGACCATTCTGACACGTCCTAATTAAACATATTTGTTCAGTACGTCCTCCATGACCGGAGCACAGACTCAGTCTGATACAGTCACATACAGCAGCTGGCGATCAGCGGTGCTGTCGCTAAGTGTTTTTAACTGATTTACAGTTGGGCAGTGTTCGGCTCGATCCTTGTGTCGGACGTCTCTTCCTGTGACGGCACTCTCGCTGTTTTCCGCACACGCTGCCATGTTGATATTGTCAGAGAACTAGTGGAGGGAGGGGGAGACGAATAGAGCTGTAAAGCGCTGTAAAGAGGACAAATCAGAAACCCCCTGGAAGAAGTGGGTGTGTGTTTGCCTGTGTCTCATTTGTATGTAAAGGGACCATGCACGAAAACCGAGCGTTCTGAAAAGGGCGGGTTTAGCAGGGTTATTGAACTGCTATGGTGCTTCATCCTTATGGTATTTTGACCAAAGCATGTCACTGACATGTTCATAAGGACACCAGGGAACTATTTTAACTTGGGGAAATAGGGTATAATATGTCTCCTTTAAGGGTTAAGGGTTTCATAATTATAGTTAGGCACTTAGTTGTGATGGTTAAGGTTAGGGTAAGTGGTTAGGGAATAAAACACTAACATTGTCAGGAACAATAGTCCTCATAAAGACCAAAACCTGGACCTAATAAGGCAGAGTCTCATTTCTGAGGAATTGCAGTTAGGTTACATTAAGAGTTAGGAATGAATTAAAGATGGTGCCTAGCCTGTTGCAGCAGCTCTCGCTAGTTCTTTCTTTTATTTTACTTTTCTTTTGTAGTGTGCTTTGTGGGACTAATGAAGGATCATCTCATCTTAACTGGTTATGCTTAAGGTTGGGTCTTAAAATGGATAGAAATACGAGAGTGTGTGTTATAGAGTGATGATGAAAGGTTAGGGCAAAACTCCATCTGTAAATTTCACATCAAAGTGCAATAGTAGAGAAAGTGAGAGAAAGGAGGGGGACTGATATCAGAGTAACACATCACTGCTCCCTCCTTCATACTTTCTTTACTATCATTTTCCCTCCTTCAAAATAAATTGTTTAATTTGTTCACAGTGTGTCCACATTAGAACCGCTACATTTGATAAATACAGTTTTCTTGGCTTTTGGCATCTGTTTACTAGGTTTTGATGATATACAGAAAATGATATATGATGCAAGGAGATTAGCAGTTAGCCACCAGGGGAAGACTCCACTGGTTGCAAAAAGAAACAGTTTAAATGGAAGTGGAGGAGAAAATAAGTCTACTTCTCACTTAATTTATAGCATCATTGAATGTCTGATCTCAATCTGATGTTCATGATGTCAGTTTTGTAAGTGATGTGATGTCAAAGCACAGCATCATCCAACAGGTGTCTGGTCACAGGTTAAAGCTGCCGTTGTGTTGTAGTGTAAAAGTAGGACGTTCGATTAAGAACAAGTCAGGTCACCTGGTGATGTTATTGGGCTGCACACAGGAAGTGATTTGTTTTATGTCAACACAAGCATTTTTTAGACTTCTGCTAAAATCAGAGCTTATCCAGATTGTATCTAGCTTGATTTTGTCTGAACAGCTAATAAACACATGAGATTTGATTTTTCAGAAGCGGATTCACGCCTCACGTCTCTGGCGCTCAGATAGGATTTCAAAGTGTCGTCTGCGTCACTCGCAGCATGACTCCGACAACAATAACGCAGATGCAGAGCGGCAGAAGTTTGCGCTGCGGCTCCACATAACCATTTAGGACAGACACAGGCACAGATTTCTGTCGTCCATATAGTTTATTTTGTTTAGGCTACATTTTTTATTTCGGGGGCGTGGCCTGTAACTGTAGAAATATAACACATAAGCATTCAAATCATATGACTACAAATCAGATTAGGGCTGCAGTCCAAACAAGGCCACTGAAGAGGCTATGAAAAGTTTCCAAAGGGAAGTCCAGTGAATGCTTGTTGTCTCTGCCCCTGTGCTGCTGCTACCTCAGGTCAGGTCTGATAGTTTTGCTTGACATAACCTGTTTTCAGCAAACTAATAATGTTACATCATTTCTGTGAAAGACGACCAAGCAGAGGCAGAATAATAACCTCAACAACAACACAGAGTGGAACATTCTCCTGAAGACATCAACACTTTTACACAGATTTGCAAAGCTCTTGATAAGGAATTATATTTTCTTTTCCATTTCAAACCCACCAACTGTGAGGATTTCAATCATCCATTCAACTGAGTGAAAACGCTTGACATTTGAGCCACGGCTGGACTTTAAAATAAAATCCCTGAATTTCTCACACCAAACTGGATTTATGACTTTAATATTTTCTCTAAATGACCAAGAAATTATTCCAAACAAGTTTTTCTTTTATTATGTTTATTTTCCTCAGCTTAGTGCAACACAATACAAGCCTGGAAACAAGCACACAAGCACGATAGCACGACTTTGGGGATCTTATCTTAACCACGATGGCCGGAGGGGAGCAACTGTGGTGGAAGTTAAAGAGAAAACCAATATTCATTAAAAACAAATCCTCCTTAACTACGAATGTGAATTAATCAATAAAATAGATTTATCGCCCAGGCCAGCCTACCATGAGCTGCTCACAGGTTTCCATATCATTCTACACAGCACAGACACAGAGTGAACAATCATTCCTCTTCCCAAAAATGACAAGTATATGTTTGGATTGATGGTAATGTCGCTGGTTTGGTAGTAGTTTGTCTTCGTTTCCTCCTTTTTTATTCCGTCTGCCTCCTACCAATGTTTTCCTTCCCTTTCAACCTTTCAGCTCCATCCTAACTCCCAAAATGCTGATGTAATTCATCACTCTCTCTCTCTCTCTGTCCATTTACCTCTTTTTCACCGCTTTGCTTCTCTGATTTTTTCCCTCTACACGGGCGGAACAAATGGAGATCATTCCAACTAATGCTGACTTAGGTCCTTCGCTCTGACAAAGCTACAGCATCACTCCTTTCATTTAACCAGCACTGATCCACAGGCTTACACACACACATGCACACACACATGCACACTCTTGAAAGGGCACATTTTGACTCCATTTACACAAAAGTGTATGCACAAACACACATCATGGTGTCATGGTGGTGCTTCCTTCTAAGGATGTAAACACTTTTGTCAAATTCACACTATAACAATAAGAAAAGTAAATATTTACATAGTACTTTTCTAGTCTACACTACGGTTTAGCCATTCACCCATTCACAACCATTCACTCACTCACACTTCCATACAGTGCATCTGTTCAGCCCATTTTCTGTCACTTATCTTTCTTACACATTGACGGCACCGTCGTCAGGACCAACGTGGGGTCAAGTGTCTTGCCCAAGGACACATCAGCATGTAGACTAGCAGAGCCGGGAATCAAACCCACAACCTCCGAGTTGAAAGACCACTGAGCTACTGTCTCATTATGTCACTGCCTATGAGATTTTTATAGATTTAAAGAGTGTTGGAAACATTTTTTTCTGGCTAATTTAAAAACATGACTCAATGAGTCGTGTGGTTTTTAGATATTCTAATTCACAAATGTCATGATTGGTAACAACTTTGGTCGGTAATTATAACATCACTCACCGAGTTAATTGCTAAGACCTGGAGAAAAGAAATCTAAGCAACAAAGGTGAAGAGTATAATTTATATTCAAAAAAGCACAGTTCACTTCAGGGTTCAACTTGACATACCATAGTAACACCTACTGTACTTCTGTCTAAGTTGTGAACACAAACGTATTGTTGCCTGAGTGCTTTTGTTTCTTCAGAATAGTTTTATTATACTCAGAACACCATGTTTCTAGTTTTCAGCTGAAGTCCACTGTTACCATACGTGCAATAATAATGACCAATACTTTAGACTAATCTTGGTCTCAAACTGTGGTCCTCTGCTTGGTGGATGTCTCACTCACTATAATTACCTGCCACCACCTGAGTGGAAAAGTCCAGCACAAAAAACCTGATAACTACATTATTTTACAAATGCAGACATGACACACGTGGAAAAGTGTGGAATTCAAAGACGATTTCCTTTTCAAAAACCTACACATTCAACATTTATCATGTCTTGAATGAAAAGTAAAATAGCGACATTTCTTCTGGTAGCTCATGCTGGGACTTTTTCCTCATTATCATCTGAAGCTTCTTGTGCTTCTCCTGGTTTTAGAATCTTGTCTTTTTTTTTTCATTCAAAGATGGAAAAAAGATACAAAACACTCAAACTCATACAGTACAGCAGAAACAAAGGCTATTAGATCAGTTAGTACTTCACTCAGCCAATTAACCTGGAGCAGAGCAGAACAAAACATTTGGCATTCACCAATAGGGCAACAACCTTCCAGTGATAATTAGTCTTAAAGAGCACACACACACACACACACACACACACACACACACACACACACACATGCACGCACACACGGCCGCCAGCGCAGCATCCATCACATGTCACATAGACAGTGGCTGCTCTACTTCTCAGATAATCAATTATTCATCCTTGTCCATGCACAAGCATTCACAAAATGACATGTCCAAAGGTAAATACACAAAGAAACACACACACACACACACAATGATTGTTGTCAAGGTTAACCACAGCATGTACAATATAAGTGCTGAGATTCTGAGCAAAGCCTCAGGGCATCAGCAGACTTCATGGAATGGAAAACTTGCACACACTTTTGAATAATGACACACGTGTGTACGAAGCAGCATTCGTAGTGAGGACACTCATCGACATAATGCATTCCGAGCTCAACTGAATGCCTTAGCCTAGGGGAGTGAGATGTAGTTATAATATTGTAGTAGTATTTATGGCCGGGGACGGACTAGGACAAAAACATCACCTTTGCTCACATTTCACTCCCATTAGCTCAGCTGGTAACGAGCTGTGCTTTGAAACCGGAGTTCCAGGTTTGAAACCCACCTGTGACAAACAGCTATATGCACTCATCTCATATTATGTTGGTTACATTTCCGTTTAAAAACGATAATTGGGAAAATGAAAACGTTTTCATACATTGCATATTGTGCATTTGTATGGAAATGTTATTGGAAAAAAAAAGGGGGAAAAAGTACCATTAGCCCACGGAAATCTTCACATTGTTAAAAAAAGTTTGGACACCCCTGCTTTACCCTAACCTTTAACCTAACCCTAAACCCTCAAAAAGCTCTTTTTAGGAGTGACAGAACATGAGGACCAGCCAAAATGTCCAAAAGGTCTTCACAAAGGATCCTATACAAGAACGCGCATGCACACACACACACACATTCTTGTATTTCTTTTCATTTTAAGACTTGCATTGACTTCCATTCATTTAGACAGCCTACCCAAGGCCTTATCACTAACCTGAACCATAACCAGTTAATGCTTAACCCTAACCACAATTAAAATGTTAGCCCTAAGCTTAACTGGCTCCACAGAAATGACATTAGGACCAGGTTTTGGTCTCTATAGTTGTGTTTTCATCATGGTATGGTCTAGTTTGGAATAGTAAAGTCCTGGGTCAGGCTTGTGTTTTGACTGAGAACAGTACCTTTAGTTGGTAGGCGGGGCCTGTGCTGTGCCAAAAAATGGAACGGTTGGGGCTTATGTAGAGTTGTTCCGATTCCGATACCAGTATCGGAAATGCCTCTGATACTGCTGAAAATGTGGGCATCGGTATCGGCGAGTACTGGTGTCCATGCACCGATCCGATACCATGTAATTTATTAGAGCTCCGTTAGCTCTGACACGGTTCTTCTTCGCCGCTCTTGAAACAGTTGCGCTGTGCTGTTTTAGAGGCGTGAAGAAGAACTGATCACCTGACACCTGTAGACAAGGAGCTAACGTTAGCTCATCATGTCGGAGGTTTGGCAGTATTTACCAGTTAGCTCCGTTAGCGTTGTTAGCTGCGTTAGCTCCGTTAGCACGCCTACAGTCCAACTTGGAGCTGCTGTTTATCAAACGTAAAGAGCAGCGCGACAACTAACCAGCGTACCTGTGTCCTGCGTATGTATGCCTCTGTTTTTAAAGTTTAACGTTACTTCAGAGACTCATTTTAACAATCTGGAGTCATGTAGAAATGATGTCGCGCGTCCAGTCGTCATGGAAACATGAAGCTCTGCCAGTGCTGCGGTGTTTGGACCAGAGTGAAAACAAACGTACAAGCTGAAAAACGAAATAACATATCACTGGTAAAAATAAATGGTGTCCATTTGCCGTATTCGTTCATGTTTTACAGAGGGTTTAACCTGAGCCAAACCTTACCACCAATGATAATCATATCACAGTCATGCAGGCGTAGTATGATATTTTTTTTTTATAACACACTGGTACTCTGTATCGGCCGATACCCACAGCACAAGTATCGGAATCGGTATCGGGAGGGAAAAATGGTATCGGAACATCTCTAGGCTTATGTACCAGACTGTTCCAAACCGAACCGTTCCACTCAATGGAAACATGGCACATGAGGACTACTGGTCCTAACAAGGTCAGTGTTTATGCCAGAAAAGGTCCTACATAGGTAACAAATACAAGAACACACACACACACACACATGAAACAGCCCGTGTACAACTGACTTTTTTTTTTCTAGAGAGAGAGTGTGTGTTTCAGTTTTGAAATGTCAAGATAAAACACTGTGATGTGATGAAGGAAAAGGAAAACAAGAGTGAATGTTTCAAAAGAAACCAAGGGAAGGGTTGGGGTGGGGGTCGGGGGGGGGAGACCTGCACAAGCCCACGTACACTTGATTGAGAGAGGAAATGCAGGGAGATGCAAAAGGAAAATGAGAAAAAGAGAGAAAAGATGATGGCGAGTTAGGGCAAATTGGAGAGGCCGCGTGTGAAAGCACGCTCTGGGGAAGAGGGATAGAGGGATAGAGGGGAATAAGAAGAGTGAACGACAGAGGCTGTAGGGAATCAGAGAGAAGTGCGGCAGCCAGAATGGATTGTTCGCTGGTAAACGACTGTCACTTTCTTTAGGGAGATAAACAGATTTGACACCTCTGCATTCTCCCTCTCTCTCTTGTCCCTTTTCTTTTCTGCGACTCGACTTTGGCCTGACAACTCATCAAAAAATAAAAATCACTTTCTGACTCTCCTCTTCTTCTTTGTTCCTCGCTGTTCTGCACCATCTCCCGTCCGTTCTCCTCTCAGATGTGCAACAGAACTCGCCCTTATGTCAAAAATAAATAATAAAAATAATAATGTGCCATGTAGAAGAAGAAAAGGGAGGACATGAATAAAGACCCCAGCTTTTTTTTTACCCCGATCCACATGTTCCCTTTTCTTGCTCCCTCACTTCCCACAGCTTTCTGACATGACGAGATGAATAAAATGAAAGAGAGACAGTTTTTTTCCCCCTAACATCTTGAAAGAGAAGAAAGGAAAAGAGAAGCACAATGAGACGGAGAGTGTGAGCAACACAAAGAGGAGGAACATGTGGAGAGTCGGAGGGAGGTGAAGAACACAGGATTCAAAGAGAAGACGTGTGTCGATGCTAGAGGACTGTGATCAGCTCTTGCTCCTGCGCCCACACACACACACACACACACACACACACACACACACACACTGGGCCTCATCATACGCATTCATACAGACACATTTATTGAGTGGTTTGTAAGACAGTGTGTGCATTCATCAGTTTGGAGAACTCTCTCTCAGGTAAGAACAAAAGTGTTCCAGACATTTTGTCACATTTCATTACTTTGAAGCCATTTTCATGTGAAGGTTATTTTAAAGGTCCAGTGTAAGAGTGTGAGACAGGTGGTCCAGTGTAAGAGTGTGAGACAGGTGGAGGACTACGGTGGCCTTCGCATCACAAAAACCATGTAAAAACCCTTCCGCAGCTCTCTCCACTCTTCTCCTGAGCACGATCTGGCCGAGGATCGATGTGACTACTAGAGATCGTAAAATCTTTTTTAATATCATACAAATAACATATATATAACAGTATAATCACGTAAATAATCAATAACTGAATCCTCACGCCTATCCCCAGTTAATACTATGTCTGATCCAGGTCTAAAAGGCTTATTGTAAACCCAAATATTTTTATTTTTAAGTGATGAAACACTTATACAAACAAACTGATGTGTAGTTTATTTAATTTCTGTCAATAAACCGCTCTAAATTTAAAAATAATAAAATAATAAATAAAGTCTTAGCGAAGTGTCTGTTATTAAAAGATGGTAAAAATGAATTGGTCTACTTCTGTGGGGCAGGAAGAGCAGCTTCAATAGTTAATAGTGGGGCACACGTGTCATGTACACACATCCCTGAAGTTAGACGTGGTTGTACGTTAAGTTTTTTAAGAATATTATGAAAATGTTCGTGAATAAGGTCCAAGAAACATGCACACACATGAAGTGAGGCGTTAATAATTGTCATCATGAGGAGTGAAAGCACAGCGCTGTGGACTGGCCCCGACCAGAGAGAGACAAACATACCAAAATAGAGCTGAGGAACAAACAGAGGCTTGTTTTAGCACAATCATTTAAAGGGATATAGGAGAAAAGGATTAGAGGCAAACAGACGGCAAATACAGCTGGATGAAAAGATGGAACGGCAGCAATCATGTGAATAAATGAAAAGGAGGAATGAATTCATTAGAGCGCTGGGGTTTCTCTCTCTCTCTCTCTCTCTTCTCTCTCTCTCTCTCTCCTCCCTCTCCTCCCCCTCTCTCATTCTCTGTGATGAAGAAAGATGTTCTGCTGTGATAGTGAGGCCTCTAGAGGAAAGATGGGAAAAAAAATCTAAACAATGTGGGAAATTAGGCCATGCAAACACCCAGATACAGACACGCATATGCTCACTCACACTGCACAACACTTTACCACCGCGCGCACACACAGAGCACAGAGCACAGATCACAGAGCAAGTCTCCGCTTGTCGGCAAGTGTCTCCCCTATGCACACAACCTGACACACACACACACACACACACACACACACACTGTGTTTACAGCTGTCTGCAGAGGCAATGGTAGGAATAAATAAAAAAAAGGCATCTGACAAATAAATATTCATTTTTAATTAATGGAACCATTTGAATGAGCTAAGTAAGTAAACAGGAACAGAGTTTGAAATATTCATGTTGGGCCCTGGATTCGTAAAACTGGAAAGGGGGAGTGGTCCCTGTGGGGCCCCACTCAGATCTGGAACACCAGTGATACACATGCATAAATACATTAGCTGCCGATACTATCTATGTGTGTGTATATACACAGTAAAGATACTTATTATAATATTATACCATTCTATAAAAGGCCAATCCAATGGCTTTTTATAGCTATCAAAGACAGGGGTTGTGATTAGTGAGAAGATGAGGAGAGAACCAAGTGGAAGCTGGGAGAACGAAAGACAGAAACGAGAGTGATGGATAAAAAGAAGGGGGAAAGAAAGTGAGCGGGAGAAGAAGGAGGATTAAAAGTGTACAAGAGACAGTGTTAGTTGAAAGAAAGGAAGTGCAGATGAGGAGCACAACGCAGCAAAGAACCAGCAAAAAATATCAAAGTCAGTACGGGATATGAAAATGGCAAAGAAAAAAAGTCAGCGAGAGAGGTAATTCATAGCAAGATCAAAGGAGGTATGGATAACACATCGAAAACAGATGCAAGGAGCCTGCACTGGGGTTTAATCTGTGGAGAATAGCAAAGGATTTACATGGAGAGCTACGTCCCATGTTGTAAAGGCAAGCTGTGAAACCACAGAGGGGGCGGGGGGGTAAGGTAGATGGAGACATTGTGATGTGAAGAACAGGGGAGCGGGGGGTGGACAGAGAAGAAAGAATAAAAAAAGAATAAAAGAGTCGGGAAGCTTCAGAGAAATGGCAAGTGAACGTGGCTGCGAGACACATGAGAGTGATAGAGTGATGGAAACAGATTGAAACGCGAGAAGAGATGAGATGAGGGGCGAGAGCCGGGGGGGGAGACACCTCAAGCCAGAGAAGTAAACCAGGAAGACTATAGGGCAAAAACACAGGGGGGGAGGGGGGCATTAAAAATATGAATCTTATTTTTCTTTTTTCCAACACCTGACAGAGAACAGTGAATAGAAGGAGAGAAAAAACATGAAAATACTGAAAAAGAAAGGAAAGGAGGGAGAAAATTACAGAGGAAAGAAGGGAACATTGCATAATGACTTTAATGAAAGCACAGATTATCCCCACCGGACATTTTAGATACGACTCCTGCGGGGACTGGAGACACAAAAAAAAAGAAAGAAAAAAGACTGAGGGAGGGGAGGGGAGGGGAGGGGAGGGGAGGGGAGAAAGATAGTGAGAGAAAGGATGGAGGAAACGTAAACAGCTGGAGAAAAAGGAAAAAAGCAGCAAACGCTAAAAAAAGCAGATATTTGGTTGGTTGGTTTTGATTTTATTCCACTGAAAATGTGTGTGTGTGTGTGTGTGCACTGGAGACAGATTGGCAAATACAACAAAACATATTATAGAATTTTAATATGATGAATGCTCCAGGGGGTTTGGCACTCTGTCTTACAAATAAATCTTCCATCGCCTGCAGCACTTCTGCTTGTGTATAGCCGATTCTGTTTTGCCTCCACTTTCATTTACCAAAGAGGAAAAAAATAAGTTTTTTTTTGTTTCCCTGTGTGTTTTCGTGTGTGTGTGTGTGTGTGTGTGTGTGTGTGTGTGTGTGTGTGTGTGTGTGTGTGCGTGTGCATTTGGGGAAATGAAATGAGGCACAAACCATCTTGTCATCTTATTTATAATCTCACAACAGCTTTCTATTGCGTCCATAAATCCCTTCATGTGACCAATAGCAGCCCTCATTCTTACATGCAACATTGAAAAAACAACAACATTATTACAACGCCACCTGTGGCTGCTGAGTGAAGTGCACATCCAGAGCCAGGACCCTGTGTTTGCTTTAGTGCACATGCTCGTGCACATGCTCGTGCACATGCTGACCTCTCACGGTGATGAGGATGAGAAGAGAATTCTGGGCGTCAGCCATGAGATTACAAAATCAAAAACACACTAAACAATAAGAAAATAAAGACAACTTATCTGTGCACATCATAAATGTTGGGGATCAGCTCATTCAAGATGGAGTCACATGCATCTTGGATGGAGAACACATGGCCCTTTGCTCAGAGACAAAGAGTGTCATAAAACTCAGTCAATAAAGATCCCTTATCTTCCACACATCAGTGGGAAACCCACCTCAGTGGTCACTTTTGGACATGTGACCCCCATGTAACAGGCAATACAAAAGCCAGGTTTCCCCTTCTTCTTTTCTCTTCTTCGCCCTTCTTGTCTCCAGCTCACCGGAGGACACAGGCTCCTCTGCTCTCCCCTGCCCTTCTGGGTGCAGGAAGGACACAGACCTCAGCTCTTCGACTGAAGACCCTTCAGCACAGAGCTTAACAAGCTTCCAGCAGCAAGAGACCCTCTCTGCTGATCTTCGAGCAGGCCCGCTCACAGCAGCCTGCTATCCTCCCATCAGAGGCAGCGACACCAGAGTCTGCCTAAGGATCAACCAAGGATCCAGAGCCAAGTTAGCTCCAACTAGCTAACTTTGTGAGGAGGAACCTGAGCCACAGACACCAGAAACACAGTCAACCATCTACTGTTCCTGGACCAACAGACAGCACCTCAAAAGGACACTTTTGCATCTTTTAAGGACTTGGTAACGTAACTGGGCCTAGCATAGCATTACACTACTTGGCTAAGCATAGATGAAATGTTATACTGAGCTTACTTGCTCACATAAAGTGTTGTTGTAATGCCTAGATTTAGGTTAATATGATGTTAGTGATGTCCATGCTTCTTAGCTCTCAGCTCTAGATGTGCATGCTTCTAACCTCTCATCTAACCTGACATCTCACTTTACAAAAGTAGTTAACCAAGAAACACAGCAGCCATGCGGTCAAGAAGCCATCTTTGATTCCGCCATCTTGTTGTAGTTTCTTTGTCAACCGCCATCTTGATTTGTAGTCTACCTCTATCTGACTTGACCATTTGACCTGCATACACACAGACTCTCTCTTTTTCACACACATACACTGTATATTGTTACATTTAGTAAATATTCTTGTTTATATCTTTGATGTCTTTTTAATAAATGTTTTATAAAATATACAGTCTGGTCTGATTAATATTGCACAAGTGTGTATATTGCCAACCTCTTCCCTGTAGAATTCCAATCCTTCAATTCACCTAACTATTGATGTAGTATTGTGATTTATCAATTATTAAGTTAATTATTAATCATAATCCAAATTGGTAGTCCGCTTAATTTATGAGACTGTTTTTGGAGGTTATGAATTAATGGTTCATTCAGAACCGATTGTTCTCCTCTGTTTGAGAGGAGTGGTGCCCCGATTTGAGTTTGACTCAACTTTTTATAAGAAATTAATTATTCTATAATTAATCAATAATTAATATTCTAAATTCATAACCAATCACGCCCCTAATCCCAACATAAATATACAATTAAATACTATGAACAGTGTACAGTTATGTTGCACATGGTTGATATGGAGAAACACGTCTTTCCTTTATTTCCTGTGACGTAAGTCGATATCAACCATTATCCTGATAAACTGTCAAATGAATGAAATAAATATTAAATACTGGCCATGTATAAGAGGTTGAAGAAACTAGTCATGCGACCATCATGGATCGATACACACAGAGCTGAAGCTTTGTTATACTGATATTGAAGAAAATGGTTGTAAATAAACCCTCACGGAGGATAAAGTGGTGGAAAATTGATGGATGGATGTTTTAAATATCAGTTGTTACTGTCGTCTCAGGAAAAAGACAAAAGTAAACAAACAAACTCCTCCACTGACAACAGTAAGAGATGTTGTTTTGGCATATTTAGTTTTTGTTAGATAAGATAGAGAAGCGGGAAACAAAGAACCACGAGCTGTACTCAAACACAGAGCCTCGGCCGCCTTAATAAAGCAGGCTTTACCTGTGTAATAAAAACAATACAATCAAATGATTGACATGAGATATTGATCGTGCAGGTGCCAAGTCTATAGAATATCACTGCAACAACAGTGAGATAGTTACATCCATACTACGATGTTTTCATTTCAGAAAAGCTTTTATCTTTTATCCTATAAAACCGATTTGTGATCACACGAGGCTTTTACTTCAGCTTCAGGCGTCATTTTAACGCATAACAACCATGTGACCGTCCAGGTACACTGGACACACGTGTGTCGCAGTAAACATGCTGTTGATTCAGGAAGTAGACGTGTCATTTCCTTTGTTGGTGGCTGTAAGAGATGTAACATGTACCAGTATCTCTGAGCAGAATAAAGGTGTTTGGATGGAGCCTCATGACAAAATGACATCCAGATCGGATGAAAGATGTAAGATAGTAAAAGCAATAAGCCGGTAAAGTTCTATACAGATCCAGAAAGTCTCCTGGGTCTGTGGACTCAAAGTAGTTCTATTATGTACATTGACTTGAGGGTCAAAATGTCACTCCACATGTTTATTCTCTTCCTGACAAGAATAATATAGAAAGTCTGAGCACTGCCGGTGGCAGCAATGTTGCCTAAAACGTGAAAAACAAGAGTAAGACTAACGGAAACATACAAAGTGCTGTGCAGTCATGGTGTTCAGTTGTGGCAGAGCAGGTTTCTGTGGCGTATTTTATGATTAAAACGTCATAAAACCGGTCAAACATCTTCAGCTGTGCCAATTACAGCTCACCTCAAACCATCTTATTCAAGTATAATATATGCATGATGACGCGACGACTTCATGGACATTCATCAGACATGTCCACCATCTTTTTGATTACTTGTAAATGATGAATAAATGCGAGCTGTCTGTTATAGTTCATACTTTTTATGACTTAAGATAAGTCATTAAAACTGGGTTCAAATTGGCAATAAAACAAAATGACTACTACATGCACATAAATTGTTTCATATTATTACAAAGCCATTGCTAGCACTCATTTTAGAGCACGTTACTACAGATATCTTTGGGTTTATCTTCGTCCATGTTTTAAATTATTTCTGCCTCCTGCCCTGTGTGGTGGAGGTGAGACGACGTCCTCATGTGGCGCACGTCTAATTGGAAAACACGTTTTAAAAATTCAACAGGCACAACGAGTCGGTCATCACTCACAGGTTTGGAGGCTCAATCCCCGGTTTCATCTGTCCATATTTCCACGTGTCCTTAAGAAAGACAGGGAAATGCAATTGCTCCTAATGGTGTGCTTAACCTTTCCATTGCATGAGTGTGTGTGTGTGTGTGTGGAGTTAAAGGATGACCTCAACTGCTCGTGGTGAAAACAACACTTTTATAACATTTTTTTTTCTCCACTGTATAGAAATGGAAGGTTGAATCTGAAATATAAATATTTCAGAATCGGGCAAACATAAATCCTCACAAACTGATGAAAACATGTCCTCGGACTGAAGGTCTAACACTTCGACGGGATCGCACAAAGACACAACGATGGGAGTAAACAACACAATACACACGTACACACGGTTTGAAGTCCTTGGTGTCTGGGTTGTTGTTTTTCTTCTTCTTCTTGTCGGTCTTGTGCTCTCCTTCCACCTGAGTCGCCTGAGGGAACACGGCGGACTGAGACACAGCAGAAGGCTGCAGGTTACAGTCGCGGGTTAATTTGGTGTCTTAACAGGACGAATGATTGGATTAACTGTCCTGACAGAGGCAGACACTCAAGAGGACGCACCTGTACAAACAACGACTCTGACCCTCTCGTACTGTCATCACAATGCCGATCATGGTGCCATGTTGTTGCTATGGCGCCCCCTTCCCACTGCACCATAGGAAAATACAATGTGATCTGTTCATAAAGTGGATATAAAGCCTTAACGGCACTAACATTAGTGGGTATAACTGAACCCAGGTGAAGCAGCTGATATAAATGTATAAGTATGGCGTCGCACATGCGGAGGAAGAAGAAAACAACAACACCAACAACACTTTGGAGCTCAGTTTCTTTTAGTTTCTTGAATCCAGTGCTTGAAATCCTTGAAAATGCTTTGATTTTTGTCGTGTTTTAAACGTTTGAATTCTGTTGCTGGAAAATGCAGGAAACAGTGACTGTGATTCTTTCAATTTCTTTCACAACAAATGATTGACTGAAAAGTTTGCTTATTGACTGAAGGGATAAAGTAAGTTGAGAGTCATGATTTTAGCTGTTTATAGCAAAAACATCCAGTGTACTCCTCGAGTCTGGATCTGGAAGGTTATCCAGTGTAAAAAATCTCTGCCAAAAGAACTGTACGTATTCATTTAAATTTACCACAGCTGTGCAGTGCTGGAAATGTGTGGATATTGACCTGGAAAGTGCTTGAATTTGAACACGAAAAAGTTGTATGAACTCTGTCATTTGGTCCCTCAAATGAATCAAACTGACTGAAATAAACTAGTATTAGATTCAGAAATACTGAGGGGTAACAAAATGGATGCAGATCATATCACACATTTGCCAGGAATGTTCCAAAGAGCAGAACGGCGAGCACAAAAGACACGCACACACACACACACACACACACACACACACACACGGAAGGAAAGCGTGTAACAACAAGCAGCTCTAAACAGAAAGTGTCTGGACAAAGTGAAAAAGAAAGAGAGGAAAAACCAGAAACACAGAGAAAGAAAGAGAATCCTGGACGTGATACTTTGCCCTACTCTAGTTCCATGTGACTTTTTTTGCCCCACAGTCAGTCAATCAGCCTTCATGTTGCTTTTATACTTTTTTTCCTCATCTGAATAACACACAGCTTTATTTTGACAAGAACCCAAACTGAATGTGAGTGTTCAGAGGGAAAGAAGAAAGAGAACAAGGGAGCAAAGAGCGATAGAGAGAGAGAGAGATAAAGGCCTTGGTATTAACAACCGTCCTCAGTGATCCATCGTGTGCTGACAGCCTCAAGCACAGCTGTACACACCTGGCATTAAAATACATCGCAGACGCGTCAGGCGAGATCTGGCACACACACGGACGTCGGTTCTATATGTGAGAATGTAATGATGTGTTTGAACTGGAGCGACATGGAAAAGAAGGAATGATCAGTCAGTGTTAAAGGTCATGTGTGTAACCTTTAGAAGACGTTACTGACAGAAATGCAATATAAGTATGTTGTTTTATTGATTTAAAATAAACAACTTTTGGTCCTCAAAGTCTTAGAATAAGGGGCTTGATTTCAGAGGCGGCCATCTTGAGTGAACTGGCTTTTCCCACATAAATGTATTCAAACATAAAGAAGAGGAAATGTCAGAGAGCGGGAGAGAGGATTGTTTTTGGTATTCAAGGGCCACCATAGTTTCCTGCTCAACCTACAGGCAAGAGAGAGGTGAGTGCAACGGCGCAGTCTCACCATTAGATGTCACTAATTGTTACGCACAGGTCCTTTAATATTGTGTCGGTGGCTCCAAATAAAACAATGTTTGGCCATTGAATTATTATAAAAGACAATGCAGGTCATGGATGATGATGTCAGCTGAGGAGGCGGTCTCTAATCCAGGGGTCTCAAACAATATCCCATCACAGAGGTTTTTATTGTTTTAGGCCTTTTCATTTATTTTATTCTTTTATCTATTATTCAGTATTAAGCACTTTGATCCACTGTGGTTGTGTTAAAATAAAGTTGCATTGAATCATTTCAAATTAAAAAGTGTTTTTTTTGTATGCAACAATATTTAGTTCACAATAAAAGGATGCATAATCAACCGAGTTTCAGACCGAGGATGGATCGCATTCATGCACGCTCATGGAGTTTGACTATGTGACGTCAAACTACCTCCGAATGTGTGTTTTTATTTGTGTTATTCTTATTTATGCAGATGTGTGTGTGATCAGATCACTCAGACAGAGTGGACAAAGAAAGAACAGTGTGGAGGTGAAAGTAAGTGCAGTGACACATTGGTTGGTGCTGGGGAAAAAAATAAAGGATGATCGTTGAGTTCAGAAATCACCGGCAAGATTGGGAGAGAAGTGTGCGTGAGTGTAGGTGTTTGGCTGCCAATCACTCTGTCGCTGTGTGTGTGTGTCTGTGTGTGTGTGTGTGTGTGTGTGTCTGTGTGTGTGTGTGTGTGTGTGCAAGTGAGGACAGCTACAGAGAGGAAGTGAGAGGTGGGGGCGGTGGGCAGACTGGGATAAAGGGCTTTGCAGCCATGAATGTCATACTAATAAAGCCCAGTCAGATATTGAGGTTCAGCCTGTGAGGTGAGGGATGACAGGAGGGGAACGGAGATTGGAGGAAGGAGAGATAACACCGGCGGAGAACAGAAGAAAGCGGAGCAGGAAAGA